>NC_067224.1:15517500-15537500 GCF_019924925.1 Ctenopharyngodon idella | reverse complement strand
GGATGCCACCTGATGATGAATGGAGCACAATTAGCTCCATCCACCACTGCACTGGATTTGCCCTGCTCTCTCCATCTCACAAAAATGAGGCCGTCAAACTGGGGAAACATCATCAAACTGGGCACCAACAGGCAAACCAATATAGCTACTACAGTCTAAAAAATATATTTTCATGTTTTGTTATCATAACATTTTTTATTTTGTCAAATCAACTTCAATAATTGATGTGGTTCAGATAACATAATATTTTGAGTTTCTGTTAATTAAACCAATCACCTTCATTGTATTAACTCAAATTTTTAATTTCAATTAACTCAAAATTTTAAGGTAACTTACCTTTTGAAGTTAAACCAACAATTCTTTTTTATAGTGTATGAATGTGCAAAACAACACATTTTCAAAGTTGACTAGTCAGTAGGTGGTCAACAACAAACATTTCATATAATTAGGGCCGTTATGAGGTCACGTTCTTAGGGTCAAAATATTTACAAAAACAGAAACATTGTAAATATTTTCTATATTTATGATATTTTCTTTGTCAGAGATAATGGTAACACTTTAAAATAAGGTTTCATTAGTTAACATTAGTTAACTACTTTAGTTAACATGAACTAAGAATTAACAATACTTCTACAGCATTATTAATCTCAGTTAATGTTAATTTCAACATTTTCTAATACATTATTAAAATCAAATGTTGTATTTGTTAACATTAGTTAATGCACTGTGAACTAACATGAACAAACAATGAACAGCTGGATTTTTATTAACTAACATTAACAAAGATGAATAGATATGGTAACAAATGCATTGCTCATGGTTAGTTGATATATTAAGTAATGTTAACAAATGAGACCTTATTGTAAAGTGTTATGATAGTTTAAAATCTAAATAACCTAGTTGTCCTTACTAATTGACTAGTCGGTTGTTGGACTAGACAACCATTGTAACCTATCCCATACCATAGTGAAAAATAAATATACCAAAATGTATTTAAAATGCAATTATTTTATGCTAAGTATAAAAGAAACACTTAAGTACTGTATATTTAATTGTACTAAAATGGAACTATTGCAAGTATACTTTAGGTACACTTTAAATATCTTGTATTTAAAGACTGATCTTATACAGTGACCATAATATCCTTAATCCTATTAGTGATATTAAAACACATAATAAGAAATTAACATTAATAATAAGAAAGGTGCATTGTGCAATACTCCAAATAAACATTAATTATAATATTTATATCAGTAAGTCTCAAGTGATATGTCATTAAATATGTTAATGGATTTGTAGTATACTTATGAAATAAATGTATTTAACATACATTTTGGTATAGTTTTTCTTTTTCACCTGGGTAGAAAGTACCGTGGCATTTAACTATTTACATCTTTAAAGCTGCAGTTTTTAAAGCATGTTTTGCCTTTGTCGCCATCTCTGTTTGAAACCTGCAATTGCAGTTATTTGCAGAATTATCATCTTTACGTGGGTTGCGTATTGGCACGGCTCCTCAGCGCAGATGAATCTAATGTTTGCTGTCAGTCACCACATCGGTGTGGATACTGTACTTCGGAATCACAGATTCTACGTCTTGGAAGTATGACCAAAATAAGAATTTTCACTGGAAAATGTCATCTGAACAAGTAAATAACATGTCTGCCACTTTTGTTCTGAACAACTGAGAAAAAAAAGCATAACAATAAATCACCACTGTTAATGCTGATTAAATCTAACGATCGCTAATGTCAAACCGTGCAAATTATTCTTATTGTTATACTTTGTTCTCAAATCGTTAATGTTAACAACATCAGCATTGCGTGACTATATGTATTTAGTGTGTATTAGCTTTACCTGTAGATTTCAATTTCTGTAGCCACTCCACAGTCTGAAGTCTTTTGCTTTTGACTACAGGTGAATCTCCAATTGTCACTGATGATTGTCATTTGGACCTTTCTGGATTACAATCCGCCATCAAAATGATAAGTTTAATTATTCCAGCTGCTGTGAGAAAAGGCTATAAATGATCTGCTACCAGCAGCATCCTAACATGCCATATAGCCTACTAGCTGGGACTCCTCCTTTCTGTTTACAGACTTGACTTAATGACGCAAAGACGAACGGCTGCATGCTCGAATTTCCCGCGGAAACCCACCAGTACCGATTTTATTATAAAACATTATTACAAGCTTACCGTTGTGAATCAGGCTAAGGTAAGGAGATATTTCTGAACACTGGCTGGTTATGTACTTGCTCAAAAATGGATTTTGTATAATTTTTAACCAAAAAAAGTTACAGACTTTAATTTATTGTCCCATTACACTAGACAATACAAAATGACACCCAGTCTGTGTGCTGAGATGCCATCTATAGTAAGTGTAGACGTTCTCAATTTCAAAAGTTTCCTTGAGGGAAGCGCTTCTCAAAAGGATATAAATGGCAATGGCATTCCTCCACTTCGGAGACAAACATCAATACACCCTCATAATTCATTTATAAACCCTCTTCTTGGAAGCTGCTTTCCTTGTCTTTACAGCACAGGTTCAGTGTTCCTTTATCGTGAGCTGAGCTGAAAATGAGTTTCTCATGAGATGACGTCATTGGGTCAGCCAATGGCTGTCGCTCTGGCTGTTTTGAAAGAGGTTAGTGATAGCACAAACATGTATGCCCCAATGCACCCTGAAAGCTTAGGTTAGTAAAGCACACTAAACCATAAGGAGAAAACCCAACCCCAAAAACCATTACTTTCTACCAAGCATGTTGCCGAATTAAGGTGACGTACTGTAGCATTAGCACCCACCGAACAACCCATTTTATGAAGTGCAGGAAGTTTCCAGCTATTCCAGAGTCCATCAAAAAACTACTGGTCACCAGGCTGGTTCTTCAAGATAAGGAAGGAAGAGTGACAACTGAGAACAAAGTGAAAGGTGAAAGGGAGTGACACACAACCCTGCTTGGCGTGACAGACGATGAGCCATAGAAGTGAGACACGGGGACATACGGACCGCACTTACCACCATCACGCGAATCCACTCAAAGTGCCAAGAAGCCAAAATATCCGCAAGGATATGGCTTTCCGGCAGCCGGCCATCCTGGGAGGGGACTGAACCCGGCACCTTATGGACCAGAATAAATTGAGATCTTTTTAAAGCAGGGTTACAAAAGGAAAAGTTAGACAAAACAAAAAAAAAAAACATTGATGGCTACTAAGATGGCTCAGGACCCTTGAGAGAGAGAAAAAATCCACCTGATACAAAGGCAAAATAGAGAAATCAAACAATGAAGCTATTTTACACAACAAGACAATGCCCTGAGTGTGTGTGTAGGTTTTTTCTAATCTCTCTTTATTAGCCAAACATGATTAAAATGCAGTTCCTAGGAGCATCTCTCCCCTAAATAAAAAGAAAAGGGAAAAAAGCCAAGGAAAAAAAGTCAAAAGCATCTTTTACAGCATGAATCTTTTCATCTTTTAGAGGCGCTGAGAAGAAAAGGAGCCAGAGAAGCACAAACATTCTCTCTTTCTCTCTGTATTCTCCTTAGCACTGAAGAAAGCCACGTTACCTGAGGATATGCATCGCGTATCACAAGCTCAATAGCCCCAGAACAAGTTTTCAGTCACAGTTTTTCAAAGTAATAAAAATAATCCCTAGCACACTCTTTAGTCCAATTACATACTGCCATGCAGCTATCGCCCAGATCAACCCCCTGCCTCTGCTCGGCTGGGTTTAACCCTCCGTGTGTTATCTACAGATAAGGCTCGCTTGTAATGCTAGATTCTAGCGGACATAAATGTGCATGAATCGGGATCAGATTGTCAGCGTTTCACAGTGCAGAGAGGTTAGCTTATGTTTCTCCCTGCTAAAGTGGCTTTGGTGTGGTGGCGAGAGTGGGTAAGAGTAGGCTAAACACCAAAAACAAGGTCAGGTCCAGAGAGAGAGAAATAAAATAAACTGAAGAAAACTTTTGCTTTCTTCCTTTAACATATATTACTGTTATTCTATTGCTCACAAGACATTTTGGTTCCCATTTAACACTATGTATATTTAAAGGCACTGTATACAGTAAAATAGTAGATCTGCATTCCTATATATTATTATATAATTATTATTTAGTTCATTCATTTGGCAATATATATCAAAGATTGCCTGTTTGATATACCACAAATGAATTATATCTCATGTTTAACCACTATCTACATAAGAGCCTATGGAAAATTCCCGAAGGACTGGCCAAGATAAAGCTGTTCTCTGCGAAAAACTGTTCTCCGAAAGCATCTAAACAAATTGTAAAGTAGGTGCTATGTTTATATATGAGTGAAATATTTGAGGTCTAAATAACTACATTCTCGCCTTAAAACTACATTTTGTGACACCACAATACCAGTCATAAGTAGCACGGCTAAATTTGTAGCAATACCCAACAACACGTATGGGTCAAAATTATTGATTTTTCTTTTATGCCAAAAATCATTAGGGGCCAGTTGTTCAAAAAGTTTAATCTGGATCAGAAAGATCTGGATTTGGAAATCCCATGTTTTGCTATCCAGGATCAGGTAATCCATCTTACTTTTTTGCTGGTTTTTCAAAGCAAAATTGGATTGGATCACCCTGATGCAGATACACACTTTTTCAGATTACTAAATCTGGTTTACTTGTGCTCTATGGTGATAGAAAGAATATGAGTTGGGGGGGGAAAAAAAACTCAGCGCTTACCCGAGGAACTTTACGTTAGCTCGCAAATAACCTTTTACTGGTTTATCTCTTATGATTGTGCCAATGTAATTTACAAACAGTGATAAAAAAAACCACTTTGAATTAAAAATATAATATTTTTTGTTTGATATTTACAACTGTTTGGGGATTATTTTATGGCATCAAAATCTTTTTTACTTTACAGTAGGCTACCGAAAGGCTAAATATGTAGTCTAATGTCTATTTCTAATTTCTTACTTTAACAGTTAAACTAATCAAGAGCAAAATAAAAAGTGTGTCTGTGTGTGCGTGTGTCTGTGTGTATTACATGATAAAAATGTATTTTTTGACTAGTTTTAAAGTTTTATTACATTTTTGTTCCTGAAATCCACCCTTCTGATGGGATCAGTATAATCCAGATTTTTTGGATCAAAGGTATCCCAATCTTACTAATAAGTTTTGAACAACACAAACTGATGATTTTATCCAGATCAAAACCAAGATTGGATTTTGTGATCTAATCTGATTTCAGAATCCTTTTTTTCCCTTTTGAACAACTCATTTTCAAGATTTGATCCAATCCGATAGCCAAAATCCGATCAGATTACTTTTGAACAACTGGCCCTAGGATATTAAGTAAAGATCATGTTCCATGAAGATATTTTGTATTTCCTACCGTAAATATATCAAAAATGTATTTTTGTGAGAGGATATGCATTGTTAAGGACTTAATTTGGACAACTTTAAAGGCGATTTTCTCAATATTTTGCACCCTCAGATTCCAGATTTTCAAATAGTTGTCTCAGCCTAATATTGTCCTATCCTAACAAACCATACATCAATGGAAAGCTTATGTATTCAGATAATGTATAAATTTCAAAAAATTTCAATTAAAAAAATTAAAATAAAAATAAAAAATGGACCCTTCTGACTTATTTTGTGGTCCAGGGTCACAAATATATTAAAATAGAAAGGTTATTATTAATTGCAAACAAAACCCTACAATTTTACTGTTTTTACCATATATTTTATTTTAAAAAATGCAGCCTTGGTGAGCATAAGAGACCCCATTTCCAACCCCAAACTTTTGAACATTAATATACATACATGCTCCTCAACTTTTGACATGCTTATAGCTAGCAACCTGAATAATAATCGCATTACACCCTGTTCATGGCACAGATATTTAAAAATAGCTCCATCGTCTTTCCACAGTTTGACACATAGGCCAAATGTCATGCATACTTGTAGTATATAAATCTGGCCTAAAAGCTAAATTTAGAAATTAATTCACAGAACAGAGACCTGCATGGAAACCGACAAGCTTTTGACAACAAACAATATCCTGTTTTTTTCTCTCTTCTTCTGTCACTGTTTTGCTTCACATTCATATTGAATGCTTGTTTATTTATAAGACGTACAACATACGGTTAAATGCCATCTTTAATATCCAGTCGAGCAAGCAGCACATTCGCGCACACTTCCTAACAGCTGTTGGGCATGTAAGGAGGCGTGCGTGAGTCGTGGTAAGCCTGTGAGCATGACATGATTGCAGTGTGTATCTTATCTGGGGCGGCTCCTCCTCGGGCTGTGTGTGTATGTGTAGGTCCATTACTCCAGTGCCCAGCCATGCGTACACTCCTAATCTCAGCACTCTTTCACCCTCTCTCTTTCGCTCCCTGGAGACACTGCCGCTATCATCCTGGCTGCTTCTCAGACGGAGCACTAGCACTGATTACCCCTCCGTACTCTCCGGACACATGTCCGCACAACACCAGTTCAGATGACATCAACGAAATAGCCAAAATTTGTGCCAAAAAAAAAAAAAAAAAAAACTTATTCGAACTGTGAAAAGAAAATGAATGGGATGCTGTAGTGCATGTTACGGAAAAATACATAAAAAAAAATAAAAAATAAAAATCTGTTATTTACCACTCTCGTCATTATTTTCTTCTGTTGAACACAAAATGAGATATTTAGCAAAAATGTCCAGGCTGCTCTTTTCCATGCAGTTAAAATGAATAGGAAATTCAGTCTTTAAAAAGATACAAAACAGCACCATAAAAGTTATAAGTGGTCTGTCCATTTTGCACTATATCCAAAGACTTCTAAATAGGTTTGCTGAAGGAACAAAATGACACTTTCAGTGTTGCTGTTCACCAGGGGCATAGCCAGAACTTTTTTTCAGGGGTGGCCAGGTAAGACCCACTGATTTCATTGGGGTGGCAAGAAAAGGAAAGAAAGAAAAAATCTAGAGAAAAACAAGCATCTAACTGTGACCGTGTAGAGCCTGTGTTGAATACATTCACACATAAATAGATTTCATTTAACTGCACCTCAACAAACACTGGTTAAACTGGTCCCACTGCAGTAACAGTGCTGCAATCCTACAGATTACTATTCCTTAAGCCACTTCCCCAGTATTGTCTGCTGCTCAGTTCTGCTCATTACTATGTGTGCTTAAAATTAAGTGAAGATTGTTTGTCAAGAAGAAACATACACATTAAAGGTGCAATATGTAAAATAAAAAATTTGTCCACTAGAGGTCGCTAGAGGCATATTCAAAACAAAGGCGTAGCTTGATGGCTCCAAGTTTGAGCGCGGAATCTTGGGACATGTGGTCTTCACCTCAACGGACGGTCCAAAAGAATAGGGAGGAAATAATCTCTCGGGAAGAAATCATCTTCATGGATGTGATTATTAACGTTATTGTAGTAGGAAGCAGAGCAGGACCGAGCGTTGTGGGAGCTGAACAAGGCCGCTGGAGCGATTGCGCAACACACGCCTCACGAGCAGCGGAACTTTTATTATGCCACAGTCGCCAGCGCCGCTTCCGCTTTTCCAGTCATGAGTATGAGGTAACGCAGCTCTGTTTATCATATTAGATACATTTGAGAGTGTTGAAAATGTTGTTATGATGTTAGTTGCACTAACTGCAGTAAGATAGATTGATTTTAGAATATCATATTAAATGCTGGATGGCTTGTGTTGATAAATGGCATGCAATTCATTGTAAAACGTATTGTATGATGGAGAAAATTCTGTATTACTGTTACTAAAAATAAAGCTGCATCTGATTATGTTATGTTAGCTACTTGATAAAATAGTGTTTTTCTCTGAGGCATGGTAAAGCATGGTACTCACAAAAAAAAAAAAATCAAGAAAATTAGATTTAAACAATAAGACTAAACGTGTTGAGCTATATAACAACAATTAGGTTTCTGTCTATAAATATATCAAAACAGTTGTTGCCTTGTCTATTAAAAAGTGTAATATATTAAAGCGTCTTTGTGTTTCCATGGTTTCTACAAAATAAAACCGGAAACCGAGGCAGACCGAGGGTTAACGCGGGTATGACGCAATTGACAGACGACTCCTCACACTTCCCAGAGCCTTGGTTAAAATTGCAATTTTCTTACGATATAAAAATAGTTGGAAACATTTGGGATATTGTAAGTTCTCAAGTGAACAAAATATATAACACTGGCCTAGTGGTTTTTGGATATTTTACTGCAACAATATTACATATTGCACCTTTAACTCTAACAAACTGCAGACACGTCACATGACAGCTTTCTAAAAACGCAGCGCTCAAGTTAAAGTAAGCGTCTATAAACTTTGTTTTTTTTTCATTCCACTGCCGTGTCTCATGCTCTTAAATGCAAAATCGAGTTCTGTGTGAAAGTCCAATCCACTGAGCTACTTTTCCATTGTTTTTTGTTGCTTAATGGACAAGTTTGACCATTGCGCTCATGTCTCGCTCTGCTTTGTTTTGTTTATGCTCATAAAGCTGCTTCGCCAAGTGTGCTCTTGCAGTGTTGCCATGTCCACTTATTATGGGCATCTTTGGGCTTGTTATTTTTACCATATTAAGCGATGAACTGCAAGTTCAGCTGGAGTGTGTGCATGGCTTTTGTGCCAGTGTCATAGTTCTTTGAACAGAGAAAAGTCAGCTGTTAATGTGGTCAAAATGTTTGCGCAACAGGGGTGGCCAAGCTTCAATCAGAGGTGGCACTGGCCTGAAAATCTCCATAACTGATTCCTGAAAGTAGTAGATTATGTCAGATTTGTGGATGAATCATTCTGCTGAGTCAAATCTAATAATAATTCCAAATAATTGGTTGATCCAGTTTACAAAATCATCGTGAATGATTCATTCACAAATCTGACTGATATGGTTCTTGAGTTCAACTCACTGACTTACTGTTCATAACAGTTTACAGATTATCAGTAATTAACGACTTAATTTTTGGTCTGTTTTTCATACAAAAACAATTTGCTTATTGCTCCAGAACAGCAAATAAGCAAATAAGACATGCAAACACTTTTATAACACTCTTGTGCATCTTTTTTTGAGCTTTTTATGTCTCATTTCATTGTAATTGCATGGAAAAGAACGACCAGCACACTGTTCAAATGTTCTTCATTTATGTTTCACAGAAGAAAGAATGTCCTATGGGTTTAATAATGACATGAGGGTGAGTAAATGATGACAGAAATATGATTTTTAGGTGAACTATTCCATTAAAAACAAAACCATAGACTAGCATATGCTTTATGACAGATGAGTATCAGATGGATAAAAATAGTGAAAGGTAATGAAAATACAAAACCCTTGCAAACTTTCTTTGGGAAAGTGGCTGCACACAAGTGCGAGACAGCTGTGGCACAAGCGGAGCATTAGGCATGTTATCGTAGCGTACCCGATGCTACTCCTTAATTCCACACTAGCATATCTGAGAGAGGTTTAACAATGTGAGGCACATTCATTATCACCTGGATAATTACCTGCCATTCTGCCTGTGTGTTTACATGTGTTTGGCAGAGCAGGTGTTAAAATATTTTGGCTGTTATTGTCGGGATTGCTGATGAATTTGGTGGAGTCTGCAAGCTCTCCAGAGAGCTATTCAGCACTGTAAACACACATGTACACATCCACATGCACACACACTAGCACTAGCTTGGCAAAGAGAAAGTGAGAAGTGTGTGGCAAGCATATGGTTTACAAAGTCATGTACCCAGCATGCTTTTGCATACATGGGCAGCAACATTGTTTAACCCTAAAATCCATGATCACAAAAAGTGCTGTATAAATTATTTTGAAACTTTAGCTTTCTATGCTAAATGCTAAATAATTTGAGGTTAATATGAAATCAAATTTGACCATATTTACTTGCTCTTTTAACGCCTGTCTACGTTATTCCAAAAAGAACTTCATAATATATAATCTAAAAGTGACAACTTGCTCTTCACAAATTACTTTTCCATTGACGTCAATCTGAAAGAAGCAGCAGGAGATCATTCCTCTCCCAAAACACTGCCCAAACCCCAAACTTATGTTTACAGGACTGCTAGCTTGAATTTTTGCTCTTTAAAGAAGCAGGGATATCGAAGAGGTCAATTGTGCTTGAGGCATTTCACTCCTGAATGCTTCTAAAATTTGAGGCAACACAAAATGGCTGGCATTCATATAAATATATAAACGTTTTAGTGAAAATATATTCAGATAAATAATGTTGTTAAAGATAATTCAGTGTGGATTTTTATTTTCACTGTAGATTTTTGAAGTGATCTAAGATCTAAGGAGTAAAATGACAAAACTAAAAACAGTTTTAATGCAATTAGCTACATTTTGTTAGTAACTTGCAGAGCAGCAAACTACAGTATTAAAAGGAAAAGTTTGACTGTAGTTTAACTATTTTAAATTATGAGTTTCAAAGCAGCTTCCTCAACACCAATTTGATTTCACATACGCAAAAAAAATCGTCCATTTTAAAACACTTTTACAGTGTCACTTGCACTAACCTTGCTTTCACCTGATCTCTTCTTCTCCCTCACTTTTTCTTGTTTTGGAACCAATTGCCTACTTGGGCAAAACAACTGAGCCGTCTCCATCAATTAGCCTTGACTTTGGACTTTCATTAAGAGTAATTGACTAATATCTGCAGTGAGTCTGAAGAAAGACACTTTTAACTATCACGAAACAGTTTGTTAAGTAGGAACACATGTCTTGGCTCAAACTATGCCTGCAAGAGGTCCCCAGTCCAATGCAAAACAGGTGCCTGCCATGTAATACCCCATTTAGCCCCTGGGGCAAAGGTTATCCAGCTAATAGCTTCCTAGTGGAGACTAAGGAAGAGCTGAAGACTAGGCCTGGCCTAAACATCTGGGACATATTGCACATACTTGCAACATATGCTTCAGGTTCAATTAAAATGAGGCCTTGGCACATTTATCCATTTTTTTCCCTTTCCTTCATCCAGTGAAAGTGGTCCTACCCTGATGTGACCTCAGTATTTTACTGTTTGAACAAACAGAGAAGGTAATGAGAGTGTGAGGTCATCAACAAACTGACATGAAGAGAAGAAAGTAAAGAGACCAAAAGAAAGAACTGCAAACTAGTGTTGAGGAGTGACTAAAAACATGATTATTATAATTATTGCAGCGGTTTTCTCAAATAGTGTGGCTATTAAAGTACCAAGCTACTGTTAGCCTGACAAAATTGTGCATCACCATATTTTTCACCACATTGTATTGCGCTTTACAGCAGAGTGATGTGAAGCCTCTTTCATCTGTAATTGGTAATTGGTAATCTGTATTGTTAAGTCTGCTTCATTTTAATGAAACTGTTAAAAAATAAATAATATTTATAAATAAATAATTCATAGATCAAATAAATGATTCAATAATTCGACCTAAATATTTAGTAAAATGCTTCTGTTTACCACTATGTTTTTATTTCAAATATAAGGACAACTTTTTGTGCTTTCTAGTTGTATTTTTGTAAACATATATATATAGCAATTAATTTCAATATAATTCCATCTTATTTTTTGTGCCATATACAGTAAATGCTCTAATAGAGTGCAACCGTGATTGTCCAACAATTTAGCTATGCAAATTTTGTTCAAAAGCAAAAAAAGTACTTGAAAATTTATGAAAAAGACAAAAATACAAGACTGTGTACGTCATAAAACTGCATATGCAATGAAGCACTGAATCCAATAAATACAATATATTTGTTATTGTGTACATTTTTGTCCATCTATTCCTTTTTTTTTTTTTTTTTTTAAAAAGGTTGATCATTGTTGAACTACTTGAACTTTGTGTAATTTGTCAAGCTATAGGCTAATCATAATTCAAAGTAGCCTCCTCAACACTGATGCAAACTCGAATTGAAACCATTTAAATCATTTTACCCAGTTATGAAGAATAAAAACAAAACTATGCAAAACTATGCAAACTAAGACAATGCAAGAGGAGAAAGATAAGGCAAAAGGACAGAGAAAGGACATCAGAGAAGATAATTAGCCTTTCTCAACTTTCCAACAACTCAGGAGGAACAACAGATCCTTGACAACATTAATACAGATACCCGTTTCATTCTTCTGCCTATGACCTTCTACTTCATGCTCTTTCAAAGTCCACTAAAGAGGAATGCGTGTAAGATGTCATAGGTTATGTTTTCATCTTAATACGTTCACATTGAGTACTTGTTGACTTTCTTGTTGACCAATTTCCAGACAAAATACTAGCATTTTGGCGGGCAATAACATGAATCTGCCTGCACAGAACCATTAAAATGCTTCCTCGTGAATGCTGCTGGGGCATTTGGCCTGAGGTCATTTGAATGCTATTAATTGCACTTCAAAGGCCTTGAGAAATATCAGAAGCTCAATACAGAGACCCTGAAGCCAAGTTTATTTATGCCTATGTGGTTCCCCTTTATTCTGGGAAAAAAGGAAACATGTACTGCAACTCTGTAGACTTCAGATGCTAGCATCTCTGAGAGACTAGCTGTGGACTTTACTATATAAATGTGGCTGTAAGTGTTAAATTAACACAAAATTGGTATTTGAGTGAATCAAACATGAGAAATACTGCATTGTCATTACATTTCACTTTAGAGGACAACATTTGAGCATTAAATATACATCGGTGTTGAAATACATGTTTGAGAGTGGCACCGATAATTACCTTGTCATCTCTGTCAAAGTCTTCCTCCTCGTCCTCCAGCAAATCCTCCACAGCTTGCTGATGTGCATTGTGAAGAGCAGAACAAAAGAGAAGGGAGCAGGGGAAAAAATAAAAAAGAAGAAAAAAAAAACAAAGAGAAAATCAATTTCACATGTACACTTAGTAACATCTCCACATCTTCAAGTGAAAACAAATGATAGCACAAAGTCCTCTGATAGAAAGCAAACCCTCTGAGTCTGACCTCAGTCTCTAAAGTCATCAGTTGTGTCCTCTTGTCCATAAGGTTAAAACCTCAATAGAGCCTTTGGCAAAGGGAGGCTGATGACATAGAACGTTAACTATGTGCTTCAGTGGACCAGATCCAGGCCAACAATGGTCCCTTCAAAACCCCTTCAGGTTTTCATACTTAACTCAAGCACACAAAGAGCCGTATGCCCATGACCTCGAGAAATGCTGCTGGCTACTCGATTCTCCCAGAAGAACATGCGAACACAGACCAGAAAAAATGATGAAAAGAATGATGCCGAGAATATTGAGAGCAAGATAGACAGCTAAACTAATAGTTTAGCAGTGTGAAAGGCACATCTGAACTATACTGTAGGTGCATTCATATGAATGCACACATACAGTATAGTTCAGATGTTCAAAATACAAGTCAGTTTATATTTCAGTTAATGAATCTGTTTGTACCATATGCTATTGTAATTGAACTCCCTGTACTGATGTTCTTTAGTTAAATATCTAATACTAATTATATTAGTAATAGGCTTTTATAATACTAATCATTTAATAATTATTAATCATTATAATTAAAAAATGGCAGGCTCAAAAGATTGAAAAATTATTTGCTTGCTTACATCTCTGAATAATGGTTCTTGCTACGGATATACAGTATATACGGTCACCGTAATTTTGCCATTTAAGACATTCCTATTTGAAAAAATGTAGTCCTAACCCTATCCCTACCCCTAAACCTAACCCTACCCATAACCTTTCCCTAAAATCAGAGGGAAATGATAGGTTAATAACACTGATAACCCTGGTTTTAAGCCTAAACTTGACATAAACTGTAAACTTATCAATCAAATCTGATTGGTTGATTGGAATGTTGTCCCTGGATCAACATGGAACAACATTCCAATCAACCAATCAGACGTTGTACTTGGTGTACTTGTACTTGGTGAAATCACGTTCACCCTGTATCTACAGACCAGAATATCATAGAGACTCATAGAGAATATCATAGATCCATAGAAATGGGCTCTTCTAATTCAGACTAGTGAGCAACCACTTCATAAACCACCCAGAACGTCCTAGCAACCACATAGTAACCTAGTATCAACATGCTACACAACCACCCACAACATCATAGCCATGAACTTTGCACAGACAAGCACTATTTACACTATTAAAATGTCTAAAATCTACTTACAAAAGCAGTGATAAAATAAACCAATCACTAAATTATATTTACATCACATTTATTCATTCTTTGGAAAGTGCAGTCGTTGAGTTTATAGAATCTGCCACATATGTTTTGCTCTCACAAACAAAAAAAAAAAAGAAAAAAAAAAAAAACCTTCTGTGTGAGCTGGTAATTTGACAGCATTAATTATTCAGATCTCATTGGCTTGTTAATCAGAACTGTAGACACCAAAATAATCAGACGATATGTTGGCACACAAATAAAGAGTTTATCTCGGTCAACTGAAAACATTATATTTGGCCTCCGTGGCTTACAGGAGCCCAGAGGAGTGTGTATCACATGTCTGTTTTTGTTGCCGGAGGACTGAAAAGACATAGATCATTATTTCTCTTCTTGTGGTTCCTCCTGTCAATCCCGCATCAAAGCTTCAAGGTCATGTGTATGCTATTTACATAAGACAACTCGGGCATCTGAAAACACCAAAAAGCTATCAGGGGAGGAATACATCTTTTTGATGATTTTTTTTTTTTTTTTTTTTGGCTCCTTACATTTCATCAGTTTTTTTGTGACATCCAAAAATTGTTACTTAGCAAACAATAGCTTTTGTTCCTTTGTCTTGTCTAAAAGAGAGAGTGTATGGCTGCTATAAGCCTCTTATGTAAATGCAGCCTGCGGCAGAAACAAAAGGAGGGTTCAGGATAGATACACGCAGTGTTGCGAGGAGACTAGCGATGGTGTTTTGCGGAAGTCTAATAGCGCACGGATCGACTAGAAGAGCAATGTTGCTCCAGCGCTAGGTTAGCCAGAGGTCATACGCTGGGAAAAAGAACTTGGAGGAAGTTGAACTTCAAGCAAACCTACGGTAGCTTGAACTTGAAGGTTCGGCAGTCAATATGTCTCACTTGCAGACAGAAATCCAGACTAAAATAGCATCAGAGCCAGACTTTAAGTCCATTGTTTGGCCTTTCGGTTAACAGCAGCACCATCTCCAGACCAGCACCGTGACATCCATCCTGGCGAGTTAATGCACTTTCTCTTGCCTTCTGCCATCAGTGGAGGAAGAACCCTGCTATCTGCACTTTTAATTCTAACCTTCCCTGTGACAGGTGCGCTGGGAATAGACGCCCTAGCTAGACAAGCCATCCAACATGAAGATATGCACTTTCATTTTTTTCCTTGCCTCTCAGCTCTCGCGCTCTCCCCTCCTCCAGCTCTTCTTTGAAATGTGAGACATCTCTAGCGTCTCCAGCTGCTCAGGGGCTGGCCCTGCTTTGTATGCCGCGTGTGGACGAGAGGCCCGGGAGAGCCCAGGCCTGGAAGGCTGATAAGGGCTCTCGCCGGAGCACATCGAGCCCAAACAGCCTCTTCACAGGCTGTCAGAGCCCTGCTGGTCAGAGGGAGGGCTTGAGTTTTTGCCAGCACTGGCTGACTGTGGTCTGACCTCTGTAGGGGCTCGAGTCAAAGAGTACGACTGCTGGCGATGGAAGAAACTCAGTCGGTTCTGTTTGTGCGAAGTATTACGTTTCAATAAGAGCGGTCACGATTCAAATATGAGGACAATGGGCAAAATAATAGCTGGGATGTGTGGGAGAGAGACGGAGCAGCCAGTACGTCTCTTTGGGGCTGAGCTGTACGGGGTACACAGGCCGTCAAGAGGACGCGCCAGGGTCACGCGTATCCAGAAGCCGCGGGAGTCAGCGGTGTCGTCGGTCCCAAAGCTCGAGCTCTACTGTAATCTGCAGCAGCCCTGAACCCACAGGACCCAGAAAAACACTCTGGCTTTCTGTTCCGTAAATAAACCCCGGCTTCCCGAGACAAGCCTGCGTCAACAATGGCAACGGCAGCCGTGACAAAAATCACACGGCTCTGCAGTGTTGTTAGCAAAATCACGGGTACAAAAGTTCACAAAGATGAAGTTCAGGAGCTGCCAAAGTTGCTCCCCGCCTCGCCTCCAACCTCGCCTGCGAGCCGCGGCGGCACGGGGGAAATCAGCAGGGCAACAAACGCTGCCAGTTCAAAGTGACGTGACCTTTTGATTTTGTCACCTGTCAGGGGCTGGCACGGAGGAGCGGAGACGTGTCTGCCAGGCGCGGGTGAAGCGCTGTCTCGCTAACGGGGGCACGACGCTGGAAGAGGTGGTACCACTGAGGTGGATTAAAGGCCTAGAGCACCTCTCGGCTCGTCTTCTCACTCTTCCTCATCCTCTCCCGGCCCTGCCGTCACACTTCTTGCTTTTTTGTTGTCCCTGTTGAGCCCGCAGCTGAAACACCAGCCTGAGAGTAAGACAAGCTCTACCATGAAGCGCCTCTAGGAGCACGGCTGGCAGACAGACTCTTGCTCTGGTTCTCTTTATGTTGTCGTTTCGTGATTGACACTGGAGGTGGGCTTGACAGGCCTTCGTTTCCCGCCACAGCAGCCCACCTGTACCAGCGTATCCTTTATTCATGAAGCTCCATCCAGGCTGTTTGTTTTTCAAATTACACACACCGGAAGAAAAAGACAAAACACTGCTCAAACCAGACAAAACAAAAGGTTGGAAAAAGTTTATTCGCTAACTTGCTCTGTTTCATGTAAAACACTGACACTGTAAACAGTGAAGAAATAAGCAAACAGACAAAGAACAAACAAATATAGGTTTTAGCTAGTCAGTCTTCATATGTTTACAAAAAGACTCAACTAAAGGTGAAGTGTAATTTATCCACCACTGGTAGCATTTTGCAATGAAAGCAGTGTTTACACTCGTTGAAGTCATTTGCATGGGATAGGGAAAAAAAGCAGTTTAACATTTAAAGCCCATGCTTTGTTCACACATTTCACCTTTGAAGTTTGCATGAAATGTAAATTCACCCTATTTAAATTCACTACCTTCATTTTTTTTTTTTTTTCCATAACTGGATCATCTGGTGAAATGACAGATTTCTTTTTGGTGATGTATGCTGAACTTCTCCATCACTTTGTCTGCCCCATCAACTGAAAACTTGCATTCAGATCTGCCTCCATCCAATCAACAACCAATGGATAGAACCAAGTCCCTGTCCTACATTTTTTTCTTTCTAATAACCCATATGGCCGAAGTTGTCATGTTATGATATCAATAATCCATATGTACATGACAATATGGAAGAAAAGAAGTCCCTACTTCTTATATATCATGATCACAACTTTAATTATATAACATTAAATGAAGGACTTTGTTCTTTGTAATAACATCTCTTACTTGAAACAAAACTTAAAAGAAACTTTTTTTTTTTCAGGTGATACTTATGTTTCATTCCATGTTATTGTCTAGCTCTGGCTGAAAACTGGTCTAGATTCAATAATATTTCTCCAAGAGCTGGTAGATGAAGACATGCGAGAGCAAGACAATTCAAATTATGAATTAAAATGCTGAAAATGATTGCATCATTAGATTACAAAATTAGATTTTTACATTTTCTATAGAAAATGTTAGTGGTGGTTTCCTGTGCAAAACTTGCTGCCGTGTTGTCATGATGTGCTGGGTTGTTACCAAGGTGTTGCTATGTTGGTGCTAAGGTGCTCTTAAAGGTTTTAGCTGTTGCTAAGCAATTGTTAGGATATTCTGGGTTTCTGCTAGGTGTTTGCTATGGGGTTTAGCATGGTTGATAGGTGGTTGCCTACAGGCAGAAGTCAACAGAGCCCATCCCATGACCCTGCTGCTTTCTTTAATATAAGTCTATGTGATGTTTCAAAAATCTTCAAGTAAAAATTATAAGTCTTAACACTTTGGAAAAAAAATAAATAAAAAAAAAATCACATCTCTCCAAAACAAACCACATATCATTCATGTCCATAGCCTAAACTTTGCAGGATGAGTTATACTTAGTTTAGTACTGAGTTTAATACTTAGAGTTTAGAGCAGTGGTTTAGGAACTTCCAAGCAAGGAGTCTAACGATGACTGGTAACACTTTATTCTGATGGTCCCTTTAGAACATTCTGTTAACTTTAAGTAACATTGCAACTGTAACCCCTCACCCAGGTCCTACTCACCCCGGTTTGCACGGGCCTTGAACCTGAGTCTCTGGCATGGGAGTCGGATGCCCTAACATGGAGGCTAAAGGCTGCAACCTCTAGCATAAGTCGCTAGAACGTCTCTTGAGATCAGAGGAGTGCAGTTTACTTGCACAGTGACTACTAGATGGCCTCCGTTACACTCAAACCCCTAAATATCACTCCCATCTGGGTCACGGCACCAATGTAATCCCTCACCCAGGTCCTACTCACCCCGCTCTGCGCGGGCCTCGAACCTGGGTCTCCAGTGTGGGAGTCGGATGCCTTAACAAGGCTGCAACCTCTAGTGTCAGTCGCTAGAGCGTCTCTTGAGATCAGAGTGAGGTTTACTCGCACAGCGACTATAGTTGGCCTCCGTTACACAACTACATGTCAACTAACTGTCATTAGAGGATTAGCAGACTGTCTGCTTAATATCTGCTAACTCTTTACTGTGATGGTCCCCCAACAGACACTCTATTGACTATAAGTAACTTTGCAAGTACATGTCAATTTATTCTATTAGCCCAAACTCTACCAGTCTACTAATACTCTACTAACACTCTGATGAGAGTTAGTAGACATGTAGGTGCGACATTACTTATAGTCAAGAAAATGTGTTAAAGGGACCATCAAAATGAAGTGAAACTGGATGACTTAAAATTATTCAATCAAAAAGGTTGAGAACCACTGATTTAGAGTTTGCTATTATGCCCCATTTTACAAGATGTAAAATAAGTCTCTGATGTCCCCAGAGTGTGTCTGTGAAGTTTTAGCTAAAAATACCCCACAGATAATTTTTTTTACAGCATGTTAAAACTTTTTTGGGGTTGAGCAAAAATGCGCTGTTTTAGTGTGTGCCATTTAAATGCAAATGAGCTGCTGTGCTCGGCCTAAGAGGGCGGAGCTTCAAGAGCTGATTCTCCAGTGTCTGGATTCAGTCAAGATGCACTATAATGTCAGAAACTGTGAAATCATGCTGCATGGAGATATAACAGGTATAGTTTAGTTTAATTATGGTTATAACTTGTATTGTCTTCTTGTTTTTATCCACTATATTAGTACAAGCCTGTTTACTGATGAGTTTTATAACATTTATTGTACTTCACACAAAATATGAAGCGTCTGTTTTCACTCTTTCAAAATTACTGTAAGAGCTTAATGAAACACAGTGCATGTGTGCATTTAAATATTATCCATAAACTCTCTCTCTCTGTTGCATTATCATCAACATACATAGCGAAGTACACAGAAACACCCGTTACAACTAACAGTAAAAAAAATATATATATATAGACCTTTTGCCTTTTCGGGTGGTGTTTAATAAACTGGTAAACTTTATACCTTTAAATCAACTCTGATGAACTGTAATAAAGTGCTCTCACCTTCATTACTGCCGTATCCAGTATCACTCTGGAGACTGTAAGTTGGATCACGAACAGTTTACTGATCTATCCTTGAGTAACAAATTTTTAGCACAACCTCTGTTTTGTATTGTCCCTTTGTATTGACATTCGTTAACAAAGAAGTCCGGTGTGAAATGATTCGCGTAGACATAAACGAATTTCGGTAAAGTTGAGGGAGCATTTTCTTCGAAAACAAAATTAATCCACCTCGTCTTCAGCGGCTCAGATTTCAGGAGTAAATGGAAAGAGCTATGTGGATTAATTCATCCAGCTACAGAACACCTAAAACGCAGTGCAGCAATGGCAGACTATGTGAACTCGCTCAGGGCGGTTCTATGTTAAAACGGCAGCGTCTGTCAACATTTGTGGGCGGGGCCTGTGGCTAAAGTGACGTCACATTGAGAGGAACCTGCAAACGGCTTGTTCAGAGACACTGCTTATGATTTATGGGGATTAAAAAAAAAGGAGTGGTTGGATTTTTATCATTATAG
>NC_067224.1:15380000-15512500 GCF_019924925.1 Ctenopharyngodon idella | reverse complement strand
ACCACTTTATATACTGAATTAGCCTTTTTATTATTTTTGAAAGAGCTGAAAATAAAATAACACAGAGACCCAAAAATGTTTTCTAATAAAGCCATTAATCCAAACTACTTGCAACTTGTCACAGAAAAGAAAAAAACACTAAAACCAAAATGAAAAACCTCCACACTTGTTTCTGTGAGATATATTTACAGCAAAGCAAAAATCACAGCAGGCCATGACAATATCATTCACAGATAATATAAATGAATCTGCCAGGTTGAGAAGGCTGTTGAGCTGTAGAGTTTATGCCAATAAATATTGATGTTAACTCAGCTCAATACAAAAAGATTGAACTTTCAGTGAAAGTATTAAGGTTTTAAGAGTTTCCCAAAATGCATCCTCCAACTGGGTGAATAGATACAATGGTTATTTGTGCATCTCTAAAACAAATAGAGTATGCTCGTATATGAAATGCACTCAAAACATACATCTACAGACTGTTATATATGCGTAAACACACCACTAAGACCTTGTTACATTTAATACGTTTACATAACATTAAATCACACTGGACCAGACATGACCACACACATTTGTTTTGCATGTTTTCTGGGGATATTCCACAGACTTAATGATTCTTATACTGTACAAACTGTACATTCTATCCCCTAACCCTAAGCCTACAATTAAATCTACCCATCACAGACAACTTTCTGCATTTTTACATTTTCAAAAAAACATCACTTAGAATGATTTATAAGCTTTTGTCCCCATAATGTAGGGAATACTTAAATCACACACACACACACACACACACACACAAACACACACACAGACATGCAGTGCAATGGAAATTCTCTGAATCTTGCAGAAACAGGTCAGATGTATTTCCGTGCCCTCCACACTATCCATTACAACACCGTTACCCAATGCGCACACACTGAACATTTCAATGAGGAAAAAAGACATGGAGCACAAATTAGACACCTCTAAAGTACATAATATATCTACTACCAACACTGGTTTAAATATTATCTTTAAATGACCTCTTTCTCAATGTTCCTCGTCTTACTAACAGCATATTAAAACCTCAAATACTTGTTAAAGAAATGAATACAAATATACCGCATTCAAATAAGGCATTCAATACAATTAAAACTGTAAATTACGCACTTAATATGCAAAAAATAATTTCTGTAACATTTGGTATTTTAGTACCTGCTCCTATACTGCAAACACATTTCTTGCAAAATGCAGCAAAACATCTGTAGTGTGTCCCATTAATTAGAGCAAAATATATTTTTTCTGACAAAGTAATTAGAATTTCCTCACATCGAATTAATATCTTCCATCTGTGCATTCATAAAATCATAATGAAATAATTTACTGTTACAAATATGTAAAAAATAACAGATCAGCATTCAACATATTTGACAGATTTTTTTTTTCTCTCTATTTTTTGGCCTCTGGCTAAATAAAATGTTAATTTACAAAATACACTGATTGGAGTTTAAAACCAAACTAAGGGAGTTGTTCATTAATCTATCGGGTTGTCGCTACTCCGCAGCGTCCATTTTGTTTTCATATGCCTGGTGGATCCTTAACCTGTCGCTGGACGACATCTCTTAAGTTTGGTTATTCTAGCTGAGGGCCAGAGTCTGATTGACAGCTGATGTTAGCCGACACCTCGTCTGCTTGGAAGTGACCCTTCTCTCTTTCACACAGCCCTAATGGCCAAGAGAGAGATGCCCAGAGTTCTGGGGCCATTCTTTCAGTCCAGACACTCATATCACCCCTAGTCCCCCCCCACCGAGAGCCCTTCCCAGGGAGGGAAGGGCCACGGACCCCAAAAGCAGATTGAACGGGAAGAGAAAGGTCCGGGTGAAAGAGAGGAAAGGGAGAAACCGAATCTGCGAACCTGCAACAAGAGGCTTTGTCAGAGCGCATCCAGGTATTCGGGATCAGTTCAGCTACTTCAGCGGCCATTCCGGAGCCACGGCATTCAGTTTCCCTTTCCCCCGTGTGAGTTCCTGTACTTCAGTGCTCAGGGCACGTACTGTAACCTCTCCACCTGCACGGATCCCATCTTACAATGATTCAGCGAGCCTCAGGACCAACAGTAACCTAATACAGACCATGACATCTATTCATTAAACTGCATCTGAAATGTAATTTCCTGTCAGTCCATTAATCTACAAAAAGCACCAAAAGAAATCCACAAATCACTATTGCTGTCACCATCAATATCTATTAGAATTTAGCTTTGGTTCGGTGTAATATAACAAGACAGCAAGGAATCTTCTCAAAAACAAGGACATCACATTCGATACGGGAGACCAAGAAGATTTCTTTCTTTTTTATTCAAGTAGAAGAAAATGTATACAGTACATCTACTGCATTAATTACTCCCCCCTCCCCTTTAAAATAAAAAAAAAAAGACTTTTTATCTATGAAATGAACAGAAAAGAAGCATTGAATCAGATTATGATAAAATAATGTCACACAATGTGTGTTTTCTTGCACTTCCCTAAAGAATTTCACTAAGCGTAATATCAAACGACTAAGTGATATAAGCATTTTCATGCATGCGACATCCATCTCTAACATCAAGTAGCATGTAAATTTGATTTCATTTTAAATATCTATTTGATTTGATGCAAGCGAAAGCACTTGAGATTAAGTCCCTTAACAAAAGCCGTTGCTCTAACTGGGAGAACGATCTGAATCGGCCAAGTGTTTCAGCATCTCGCTGGATTTTTGGAATGGAGAACAGACACGTTTTGGCAGCCAATTTCAATATCATTTTGGCACTTTGTGTTGTGGAGTGCAGGCTTGAGCACTTCAGAGCAGGCATTTGAGAATTAGCACATTAAAAGTGTGTTACCAACACAGCCTACAACAGCCCCTGTACTTGGACTTCAGAAATTAAGTCATCACATTGTGTTGATTATTTTAAATAGTGCCAACGGTGGGTAGAAATATGCCAAATGAGAGGCTGATTATGGACGTCAATAACTCATCTGCTTTTTGGCTTGATTTAGTTATAGGTGGGGATGTTTGGATTGAGTGATGCCGCACTGCCATCTTCTGGCATATCATGAAACACTTTTGTTTGTTGTTCTTTTAGACCCAATATGATTTGATCTATATCTAATTATAAACATCTTGAAAAAAGAACAAATTTAAAATACATGCTAAATCATAAAGTCTTCACTATTGACTGGTGATTAAAACATGATTTTTGTAGAACAGTTTATGTTAGCTTTCATAACTTTCATACAACTTAAGGTCTATCAACAGAACCTATGGAACTGCATTTACTTCTAACAACAGAATACATTTTAATCGTTTATATAAATTTTCAACAGAAAATAAATTCAATTTTTTTTTTTTTTGACAGAAATACAATACAAATACTATACAAATCTATGGAGCAATATGGGGTACACTGCCTCATAGACTTACACTGTAAGATGTAACTGTCAACACATTATGTATTATTTATTTTATTTTATTTTTTATTTTTAAATATTTTATTTTATTTTTTTATTTTTAAATATTTTATTTTATTTTTTTATTTTTAAATATTTTATTTTATTTTATTTTATTTTATTTTAGAGTTGAAATTACTGGTGTTATATTACAAGATTAAGTTGAATTTAATATATACATTTTGTTTGTTTTGTTTTATTTGTCACATAAAATAGAAAACCATTCTCAGACCCGTCAGCTGACAGGTAACACGGAGCAAAAAGGTGCCACCTTGTAAGCGCACAGTGGGTTGTAACTGTGAAGACACACACCGGAGCATTTGTTTCTCTTTTCCTGTCTTTTTTTTTTTTTTTTTTGGGGGGGGGGGGGGTTGTATTTTATCTAAATGCAAAGCAGGTGAAGGCTGCTCCAGTTTCCTGTAGTAGTAGCTCTCTTGTCTGGTTGCTCCCACTGATAAGAGTCCTACTTTATCCACATAAAAGAGCTGGGTATCATTTCCTTACCTCTCCCCTTCCAATATATCTCCCTCTCCTTACCCTCTACACACACACGCCACTCTTATTCCCCACGACACACAATACCTGCTCTATTTGCTCCCAATTCAAGGCCAAATTGCAGGTAGAGTTACGGCAAATTTGTTTGGAGGAAGAGTCGGTGCGGGAGCAATAAGGAGCTGGAGGGGTAGAGTGGCGCGAGGGGAGGGCTGGCACAGAGCGGTCTTTATGAGCACCACTCTGCCAGCCAGAACAATGGGCCATATTCACCCAGCGCAAACGCTCAGCTTACAGGTGTTCGTGGAGAGGAGAGGCAGACGCACACAAACACTCACGCGGACACCCACGCGCACTTGAACGAGCACATGCACACACACGCATACTCTCCGAGCTTTGTCCATTGTGCATATTCTATGAGCTGTGTCTTCTTGAATGGCCGGCCACTACTGAATGCGTGTGCGATCATAAATGGGTTTACAAAAAGTTTACACATGAAAAATGAGGACTGATTTCAATGAGGACTGTCGGCCATTGGTCATCAAACAGACAGTCCCGCCCCCCAACTAATGCTATTGGTTGATTGAGTCAAGCTATGGACGCACTAACAAAAAAAAGTCTAAAAAAAAGTATAAATGGCTTACTTATAGTTAGGGAAATAATACTATATGTATGAAATTAACATAAGAGAAGAACCTGAAGCATGATGAAATGTGTTTTCTCTTGCACATCCCTTATGAATTTCACTAAACGGAATATCAAACAACTGTGATATCAAACAACTGTGATAGCATTTTCATGCACACGACATCCATTTCTAACATCAAGTAGCATCTAAATTAAATTTTATTTTAAATATCTGATTTTATCCAAGTAAAAACATTTACTTATTTATTCACCCTCATGTCGTTCATCTTCGAAACACATACAGTATGAAGATATTTTTAATGAAATCTGAGAGATTGACAGTCCACGCAACTACCACTTTGACACATCAAAAAGTGAATTGAGCGGTTTAGTCCAAATCTTCTGAAGAGACACAATTGCTTTATATGCTGAACTTTTAATTTAGGCTATTATTCACATATAAACATTCATCGATGCACACATCAGTTATGGTAAACAGAAGTTGTAAACCAATGGTAACCAATAAGGTTAATTCTCGCGCATCAAGCAGGTTCGGCTGAGCTTCTGTTTATGGAGGGTCAGAAATCTCTCAGATTTCATTAAAAATATTGTCATTTGTGTTTCGAAGATGAACGAAAGTCTAATGGATTTGGAAAAACACAGTAAAAACACAGTAATTGATGACAATTTTTGGGTGAACTAACCCTTTAAGTCCCAGAATTGGGAGAACGATCTGAATCAGCCAAGTGTTTCAGCATCTCGCTGGATTTTTGGAATGACTTTGAATGATTTTTGGAATATATGTTAAGTCTGTTTTGAACATATATACAGTAAATGACTTACTTATAGCTGTCTTTGCTTATTAAACTGGGATCCAATACAAGGTTTTAACACTGAAACACTTACACACTTCACCTTTAAGGAAAAGCAAGAGTATTTAGAGCACCAGCAAACAAAAACAAAAAAAAAAAATCTTTGGAAGAGTTTCTGCAACAAAATCCCAACAACATCAACAAAAACACCAATACAACCTCAAAACCTAAGCTAAAAACAAAAACTCTAAAATGTCAAAAAGGCACAGACCTAAAAATACCAGAATAGCAAATCACAACGCTTGCCGCGCTGCTCGCAGCTGGTTTTATCTGCGCGTCGTGAACAGCCCCTTTGCTTTGGCTAACCTTTGTGTGGCAAGCACTGGAGGTTCTGCAAGTCTCGAATGCGAAATCACCTCTGCCAGTGTCTGACTATTGTATTCTTTTGGCTTACAACTGTCAGCGGCTGACAGAACGGCACAGATGTGTGTCTCAGCACAGCAGTGAAGGCTCACCTGAACCAGATGGCTGGTGATAAAGAAAGAAATCAGTGTGATGATTAAGAGAGCTCTTAAGGAGGGAGATTTAGAGTGCAAAGAATAACATTACCAGCTAATGGGACAACTGTGAAGGCAATGCAAAAGTTGCAAAAAAAAAAAAAAAAAATTTTTTTAACTTTTGTAGTTCAGGTTCAGACGTACTAAACTGAATGTGACTGCATAATAATTTTAATAATAGCATTTGAACATTAAGAACAAATGTAATTGTTTTTGTTTTATTATCCTCAAATCTCTTGACATTTCTTCCTCTGACATTTTCATTGATGTGTTTTCCCCCGACAACCATGAAGAAAAAAGAAAAGAAAAAAAAATGTTCCACTAAAATGTTAGCTGATCGATACAGCTGTCCCTCCGCTCACGCGTATGCCCTCGGCTTTTGCTTTCGGAAGTGTACCTAAATTAAAATGTGTCAAGCAGCAAATGTTAATGGCCTACCCTGCGACACTTAAAGACACGCGAGTCCTGAAACAGACAGGACCTACAGCAAATTATGCAGCATCACAGGCAAACATTAGCCAACATGTCCTGTGCTAGCATTTAGTCACACTGCCCACTCAGAAAGGCTGTCCTTTTCATCAAGGTTCAACTGTCCAATTACAATCTGAAGGTGCACTGCGCTATGAAAGAGACGGCTGTGAATTCAGACGACTTCACCCGAGATGCCGGTGCGTTACTGGAGATCTTAGAGGAGTGCTGAAGAATGTCAAAGACAAATGGGCAAAATTCTGGACATTTTTAACACAACAGAAGGGGAGATGAGAAATGTGTGCACATGAACCAATCGATCACCACAGAACCTGTCACACTATTTTATCATGTTACAGTATTTGGGGACCTTAAAGGGTTAGTTCACCCAAAAATGAAAATTCTGTCATCATTTACTCACCCTCAAGTTGTTCCAAACCTGTATACATTTCTTTGTTCTGCTAAACACAAAGGAAGATATTTGGCAGAATGTTTGTAACCAAGCAGATCTCACCCCCCATTGACTACCATAGTATTTTTTTTCCTACTATGGTAGTCAATGGGGGGCGAGATCTGCTTTTGAACAACTTTAGGGAGAGTAAATGACAGAATTTTCATTTTTGGGTGAACTATCCCTTTAATATATACTTAAAATGTTTGAAAATCACATTAGAAACAAAATATCAAACAAAGTGGCAATTATTTTTAAGAAAGATTTTTAAGAAATACACTTTTGAAGCAAAACATTTCACCAAAAAATAAGTTTGTTAGGTTTCAAATGATAAATCAATAGATATACTGTTCGAAATGAAAATAAATGTATCTGGACACTTGTTAAAAGTTAATTGTTCGTGTTCATATTTAATGTGATGAACTACACTTCTGATTACTCTAGGACACTTGTGAACTGAGAAGAACTTCATACATTCACTAACATCACCTTGGGATGAATTGGTTGCAAAAATGCATCAGAAAAGTGACACTAACTAGAATCCACTCTGGTATTTTGTTATCCAAAACATATTCAGTGCTGGGGCTGGTTGCATAAACTGCTTAGTCTTAAAAGTTAGTCATCTAATCTTGCATTAACATAGGTATTGTGTTAAGACAGTGTCTAAAGATCTAGTATGACCCACTAGCAGTTAGTCAAGAGGCAGTCAGTCTTACTTTTCGGTATCAAATTAGACCAATCTAATTTTTTATGTAACTGACTCAAAAAAAAAAAAGTTATGAACGGTCTTAAAGAAAAAAATTTGATGACTAACTTGTAAGACTAGTATTAGCGGTTTATGCAACCGGCCAAATACATTCTGGAGCCGCTGTATGTGACTGTTGGTGTGGTTGAACGCATACTGGTCCTTACCAGAAAGGCACAGATGCTCCTCTGAGGAGACTCCCACTCAAAGCAGCTGTTGATATAGCAGCCAGCATTGATCAGGAACATGATACAGCGCCTCATTCTGTTGAAGTTCTGCAGCAGCAGCTGAGTGTCAGAACAACAGACAGCATTTCACAATCACATCGATTCACAATGCAAACACGACTAAACTAAAATGATATTTGAAAAAATAAAGACAATTCCAATTATTAATTATTTATACTACATACACTACTGTTCAAATGATTTAAAAGAAATTAATACTTTTAATCAGCAAGGATGCTTTCTTTTTATCAAAAAATAATGAAAGAATCACAGTTTCCAAAACAACATCAAGCAGCACAACTTTTTTCAACATTGATAACAAAAATAACTGTTTCTTGAACTCCAAATCTGCATATTAGAATGATTTCTGAAGGATCATGTGAAGAGAAGTAATGGCAGCTTTGCCATCACAGGAATAATTTATATTTTAAAATGTACAAAAACAGAAAACAGTGATTTTAAATTGTAATAATACTTCCCAATATTACTGTTTTTACCGCATTTTCACAAAGCCTTTTTAAAAATGCTTATCGACCTTCAACATTTAAATTGAGGTAACATAAATTTTACATTATCATAAATGTACATTATTTATAAAAGTTAATGTGGACACTACAATAAAAAAATCAAATAAAATAAACACTACAATTACTGGCCTTCAACATTTATAAATAATGGAAAAATACTTTTAAGCAATGTTGTTAAGGCGTAACACCAAAAATATGATACTAGAGTGAAATAATGCAGTAAATAAGAGAAATCCAAACCATATTTATTTTCGATTTTGTAGGAGCATGAAAGAATTGAAGATTTTTTTTGTCACACGTCTTTAATAAAATAGTCTTTTTCGTGATTCTGAGTGCGGGTGAACTGCAAATGACCGCTGCTTCCTGTGTTCACAGGAAGATCAAACGCTCCTGGTCGCATAATGGCTTTAAAACGCTATGGCTTTGATCATAGTAACTATCCACATTTACTGTGGTGAAGTGTAGAATTCGGGCCATGCCTTTAAAGTAGGCAATTTTGTTTGTCATTTGGGACTAATCAGAGTACATGTGAGGTGAAATACAATATCAAACTACTAAAGAATAAAATATGTCTGAGATGTTCGACAAAATGAGCTTCAACGGTTATGAAGGGGACAGTATCAAGAAGTAAAAGTAAATCTTGTGGAGATAGATTTGATATGTTGCCCTTGCCGTTCAGTCTTTTTCGTCTCACTCACAAACAGTTTAGATAGGGGGCAAATTCACACTGAAAAGTGCAGAGTGGGCACTTTCTAGCTTGCATTCAGCGCGGCTTTATTGCGTGACAGAGAGAGTGTGTCTCTGTGTGTGTGTTTGTCCCAAGCAGTGTCTCAGTGACAGGTCTGATTTGGGACAACCCCTACAATTCAGCTCTTTGTCAAGGATGGGGGGAGACATTGAACAGGGTGACAAAAAGAAGCACAGCAGAAGAACCACTGAGGTCCAAACTAAAGGATGGCCAATCTACTTATGCACCCCCAGCGTTGACAGCTTGACATTTCTATTCAGCACCTCCAGAAGAGAAGGAAGAGACAAGGAGAAAGAGCTAGAGAGAGGGAGAAGACTAGGCGAAAGATGCTACTATCTACGACTTGTGTTGGGATGGATTTTATTAATGTCTTCAACAAAGGTGTGATTAAAGCATTCTTGTTACCTGTTTGGAAACCCTTGGCTCCTCTTCGATGTATTTCTGCTCGATGGGAATCAAAGTTCTCATGCCGGCTTTTACCTGCAACATATAAACTAATTGAATGTAACAATCCACCGTCGAGTTCAAGACCTGAACGTGATCACGGTGCGTCATTAACGATCTAATCATATATCAAGACATCCCTCCATTTCACACACTCCACACCACACGGCCATGTGACGCTCTCTCACACTCCCGCCTAAAATGGCGGACGGACACACACAGCGGTACACAGACGCACAAATAAAAGGCTGAGGAAAGGGGAGTCTTCAGTAATTAAAAGAGAGAATGAGGATGGGGACAGACAGCCCGGGAAAGGCTGAAGGGAACAAGCAGATAAAGAAGAGAAAAACGCAAGAAAAAAGCAAGCGAGAAAAAGAGAGTGGGACTTACAACGTTATAAATCACGTCTATTTCGAGAAAGATGACCCCTTTGGTTGGCCCTGTCAGTTCCTTGCTTTTCAAGGCGTAAGCTTTGCGTTCTCCATTTTGGATCTGCAAGAGAGGGACATGACAGCCGTCTGTCTGGCAATACCCAGCTGAATACACTCTTCATGTGACCTTTGAACCCCAGCTGCTGCATCTGACAGAGAGCCCAAAACAACTGTGGCGGCTCTGACAAGTACCTGTTCATTACGGCCCGACCACTGTCAGCCGCAAATTAACTATCCTGGGGAATCAGCCTGGGAGCGCACATTGCGTCCCCCCTTATCTTTTCTTTTCTTCTCTGTTTTTGTTAGTAGGCTTTTTTTTCTAGTGTTTTTCTCACTTACACATCTTACTCTATGATTACTAAAAATCAATAAAGTTTAGAAACATGCCATGTTTGTCTATTTTTTAAAAACTTTGTGCTTTTCTCACTTTTACATCTTACGCTATGATTACTAAAATCAATAAATTTTAGACACATTATCTTGGTCTAAAAAACTTTTTTATGTTTCTCTCACTTTCACATCTTACTCTATGATTACTAAAATCAATAAAAGCAAGATGCATGCCATATTTTTCTGAAGAATTTAAGATTTTTTTTTATTTTTTGTACTTTTCCCCAATCTCAAACTGATTCATTGTTGTAAGCAAAACTCTGCAAGCTCAGGACTTACGTTTAACAACGGTATAGCCACTTTGCCCAAGAAGTCGGCACTTCGGTCTCTGTCCTCGTCATAGACAGTCACCTCTAAGACTGAGTGGATGTCTTTCACATTGCTAGTTGAAGAAAAAAAGAGGTAGGTGAAGAAGTCATTGACTAATATTAAACACTGAAAAGATCTTTCAAGTCATGACAAAAAATGTGATTCATCTAAATCCTTGGTGACAATCTCCATTGTGCTGGGGTTAAAAAAAGATGCTGCAATTCTCCATTTCAAATGCTATCTTTGAAAAGTAGGCTAAAGAGGAGAAGTCTAATGAAAGAAAATGAGGTTATTCTTTAAGAGATGAGCGCTCCAAGGAGAGGCTAGATTACCCAGCTTTCCATGGGAATTCACAAATGAATTTCCAGCCGTGAAGATTGAAAGATTATGAAAAAAACATCAATGGAACAACCTCTAGATATCGAACTAATATAAGAAATTATGTATGGCACATTATCAAACGGCACAATGGCTGTACTTGCAGAGGGAGTGTAATCTTGAACAAAAGTTCATTTTCTTCTTAAAGAAAAAAGTTTACTTATGTGTCACATTTCCAACTACCAATACAAAGCTTGATTAAATAATCCTGACTACATTATCCTGTAATTCTCAGCTCTCGGATGTATCTCTATAAATCATCGAGCTATTACTAACTAAGCTTTTTCAATATAATAGGTAAAAAAATATTTTTCATAGATATTTTAAGTTTTCTCCTTTTTTCATTTTTTTTTTCTTTTTATTTGGTTTACAATTGGACATAAGATATAATTTTAAACACATTAAAAAATAAATTATTTGCAAATGTATCATATAGTCTATAATTATCATATCCTATGCATACCTAAAAATATTTAGATTTTATGTGTTACACTCTAAAAAATGCTGGGTTAAAAACAACCCATGCTGGGTTGAAAATTGACAAACCCAGCGATTAGGTTGTTTTAACCCAGCAGTTGGGTTAAATTTTATTTAACCCAACTATTGCTTAAAATTGCTTAAAATGAACCCAAAATAGGTTAGAAATTAAAAATCAGACACATAATTACTAGAGGCAACAATAATATTCAAAAGGTGAACATTTATTAATAAGCAATTTAATAAATGTTTATTGTTTAATTATTATTCATTAAACTTATTAATAAATGTTCATTTATTAAGCATATTAAATGTTAAAACATACTTTGGGTTCATTTTAAGCAAGCAATACAGTAATTTTTAAACAACAGTTGAGTTAAATAAAACTACGTAACAGGTTGGGCAAACATTTAACCCAACCTGCTGGGTTAAAACAACCCAATTGCTGGGTTTGTCCATTTTCAACCCAACTTGGGTTTTTTTTAACCCAGCATTTTTTTTTTTTTTAGAGTGTAAGCATTATTTATTTTTATACTTCTATCAGTATCGTAGTGTGCTTTAAAACACATCATAAATTGGTAGACTATAAATATGTGATTATATGCAAATGCAAGCACTCTCGCACATGTATATATGCGATCTTGACACTTACAACGTGAAGACTTTGTTCCACTCTGGGTTGAGGTTTTTGTACACGGTGTGCGTCTGTAACCGATCGTTGCTTAGCTCCACTACACAGAAGGGGTCACTCTTGCCTGTGAGGGACACACACACACACACACACACATTAACTTTATCAGTTTCATTGTATTTACCGTGGTGTAATCCACTGGGTGGTGTGCTGGGGGGAATAACTACCTGATAAAGGTGATGGGACAACGAGCCTGAAGGGCCAGATCAAACCACACTGCTGTCTTTACCCAGACTAAAGCTTTAGCAGCAACTTATCATAGCGGAGCTGATTTGATATATTCATTTTGCCCCAGTGTGATGTCGTTTCCTGTTGTTACACCGACACAGTGGTTTGCACACAGGTAGATAAGCATTTCAGCCTTTGCGCTGCCCTAGAGCACCGTGAGGACATCTCTATCTCTGTCTGGTGTGAACACACACACACAGCTGGTTCCAGACGGGGATGACGACTTAAATACAAATGGTCTGGATGTGGGAAAACTTTCCAAGCGAAGACCATTGTAAATGTCCATTTGCCGACAGGGCATTATGTTTTCACATCAATAAATTAAAATGCTTGAAGTTAGAGACCTTTTTTCCTTTTATCAATATATTTTTTAAAGTACAATAGAATATTTCAGCCATGTACAAAATACATTATTATAAGAAGCCGACTCTAGAGACATATTTATATAATCCACTGTCCTACATGCTTTGAAATCAACTATTAATATACACATGTAAATAAATGCTCATAATTTAAAGGAATATTGTTCTCAACCAAAACTTAAACAACAAACTCTTCATATCAGCTTTGATCTAAACTTTTAGTCATTAAATAAACCTCCAAACAAAACAATTGGGAGCACTTTTGTTGTTTGTTGCAGAACAGAATTTTTAAAAGCTGGGGCAAAAAATAGCATTCATAATGGTACTTTTATTTCAAAATTGCTTTGCAACATGTGCAGCGAAGTATAAAATAATTCAATTTCCTGCATGTGAATAACAGAAGCAAAGACATTTATTTGATTATTTGACAAGTAAAATAAATGTCAGAGTGATCAATGGAAAGTCCTGCTGTCACCAAGCATATCAATTTCAGGGGTATATTGATCGACCTGAATATATTTTTATTTTTTCTGCTTTATTCATAATGAGTATTGTATTTAAATGCGATGATTATGTTTCTGATATAATATAATTAGTTGACTAAATTTACTGCCGCAATATGGACTGTAATTTTTCAGTTTACAGAAAAAAAGGTGTGTACAGTATACTGTATTTTTAAGGATCATTAGAAAAAATTACAGCAAAACTGGCTTTAAAAATACATTTTGGAGATAAAATTATGGATTAAAGATTATATTTATTTTTTGTTTGTGTTTGTAAAAAGAAATAAAAGGAATTTTGTAAAAAGAAACAAATCTTGCTCCTATTTTCAATCAACTTTAGCACTCGTTCACAATTTATTCACACAAATACTTAATTCGCCATGACTTCCATTAATTGTGGGTATTTTCAACATTCAAAAATAATTTGCATCTGTTTAAATGAATGTATATTGATAGGCGCAGGAATGTACAACCCTATTCAATATCCTTGCGGTGACACTCGGTCATCCTCGGCGACAAACTACTACGTGTTCGTGAGGCAGCTGTCTGAGCAAATTACACGCTTCGCACTGAATGAAACTTTGACTCCCCAGGTGTGGCCAAGCAGACACTATCCGTGGGTTAATTCTGGGCAAATCCTCACAGACCGCCGAGATGAGTTCAACCTCATTCCAACTGCAATTTGATGAGCGTACGGCACGCCGACGTACAAAACGGTAATTACATTTTTCAGGTCTGGAAGGCGTTTTAAATGAAATGCAGGAATGGTGTTAAGCAGAGGTACCTGCATGAGAGGAGCATTAAACGGACATAGGATTATCATATACAAACACACTGATGGCAGCGAGGGCAGAACAGTTTCTACAGTTGTTTGGAAACTGATTGTTAATGAAATTGCTGACCGGCAGAGCAATGTCTGCATCTGAAGTGATCTATGTTAAGTATTGAGTGGGTCTATTCAGAAGGAAAGCAGTCTCCTGTCCCTAAATACTGTTGGTTTTACACACTGTCACCATTTATCCTGCTGGCCTGGAGTGGAGGCACTCCAGATAAAAGCCTCAATTAATTACAATGAAAAACAGACAGAAAGGAGGGGTGGGACACACACACACACACACACACACACACAAAAAACACACTCGGTGATGCAAGAAAGAGAACTAAGATTTCCCTCTCTTTTTCTTTCCTTCTCACCCACATTATCTTTTATGTCCACTTTCCTTCCCTTCCACTTTTCCCGGACTCTCCCTGTCTCCAGTGAGCTCTCTATTAGAAGAGGCACTGTTCCGTGGCCCGTAACCTTGTTGGCTGACACCTCGGTGCCAGGGCCGATTGAGACGGTGAGTCCGTGAGCGAGCCGGGGCTCTTAGAAAAGCTTTGTGCGCCGGCGCTTTGTGGCGGGAAAGGAGTGTGAAATCAGAGCTCATGAGGAGGCCGCGGTTCCCCAGGGAACGCCAGACCGCGCTACGAGGTCAACGTAGTGGGCCGGACTCCCGGAGAGGAGCGAGTAAAGGGGTGATTGCAGAACTGTGCGGTGAGCAGGAAAGGGGGAGGCTGAAGGGTGTGAGAGGGGAGGGGGGTGGACTGCCATTGAGCATGTCTTAATTAAAGGCGTCGATTAGGCGATTAGAGAGACAGCGAACGCAAAGCGCTTAGCGGAGAGGAACCTCGTGAGATGCTCCACCTTAAGAGTGACGGTGCTAATGACCTCTACGTCTCTGCCTCTAATTCTCTCCGTCTCTCACTCTCTCCCTCTGTCTTTTCACTCTTTCTCGCTCCTGTTTATTTCTGCCACCTCGCACCTCGTCTGCAACCGATTGTGCGGCCTTGATTAATATTCTTGTAATGCAATTCTCAGCTTCATTTCCCACACAAGTGGTCAAATCAAACTTAGGACTGACACTGCATGCAAAGCTTTCAGAGCTAAACAAATAGCTTTTAATGCTAAAATAGCTCTAGAACTGGCAGGTTTATGCCACAAAAGTGTCAAAACATTTAAAATGTTGGTCTTTTTGTTGCTAAGATATAAAGAGGTTTGGATAAGACTGTTTGCCTGAACAATGGTAGATGTTTCAGTGTGTTTGAGAACAACCGTTATTTTTTTCAGTTCTGTTTGGTGACACTTGTGGTGCAGAAATTACACACTACATCTTTAAAGAAAGAATTCAAAAAGTCCTGTGGGTTTAGAAAAAACATAAGGGTGCATAATAGATTTTGTTTTATTTTGGGGTGAACTACACAACCGTTTAAAAGTTCATGGTAAGATTTTTAAAATGTTTTTAAAAGCTTTTATGTTCACCAAGGCTGCATTTATTTGATCAAAAATTAAAACATTAATTTTGTCAAATATGTGACCCTGGATCACAAAACCAGTCATAAATCACACAGGTATATTTGTAGCAATAGCCAACAATACATTGTATGGGTCAAAATTATCGATTTTTCTTTTATGCAAAAAATCATAAGGATATTAAGTAAAGATCATGTTCCATGAAGATATTTTGTAAATTTCCTACCGTAAATATATCAAAAATTTATTTTTGTAAGTAATATGCCTTGCTATGGACTTCATTTGGACAACTTTAAAGGCGATTTTCTCAATATTTAGATTTTTTTGCACCCTCAGATTCCAGATTTTCAAAATCTTTCAGATGATATATAAATCTCAATTTCAAAAAATGTACCCTTATGACTGGTTTTGTGGTTCAGGGTCACATATTATTACAATGTAAAATAACAGTTTTCTATTTTAATATATTTAAAGTTTTCAGCATCACTACTCCAGTTTTCAGTGTCACATGATCCTTCAGAAATCATTCTAATATACTGATTTGCTGCTTAAGAAACATTTCTTATTATTAATGTTGAAAACAGTAGTGCTGATTAGTATTTTTGTGAAAACCACAGTATGTTTTTCAGGATTCTTTGACTAACAGAAAGTTCAAAAGAACAGCATTTGTTTGAAACAGAAATCTTTTGTAACACTTAATGCATCACTGCTAAATAAAGTATATACTGCCCCTTAAACTTTTGAACAGTAGTGTATTACTTTTAAGAAAAGTTAAAAGGCACATAGAAATATCTTTATTTGAATATTACACACAGCAGCTGATTTAGTTGCAACGAGGTCACAGTCTCAAGAGGAACGACAAAAAAAAAAAAGTAACAGATTTAGATTTTAATTCTGGTGTAGTACTAATGAATGACTCAAGGTGAGTGTGTTTGAATAAGAATCCGACTCTGAATAAGAATCAACTAACTGCACCATCTCCAATCTTTTTTTCAACTTGATAATTCATAGTGCCAGAAACTAGGCCTGTCCACTGCAGACCTAATTAAAAGTAAGAATTAATGGAAACCGGAGCAGACGCACAAGAAAAAAAATACATTTAAGAGGCACAGTGATCTCAGAAGCCAACGATCCATTAACACAGAGCAGAATGCAATATTATCAGCCTCCTGCTGACCATTCCAAGGGAAATGATAGTCTTTATCAGTAACTGCGGAAAACAGAGTGAGAAATCATATGTCAGGATCACTGTTTGTGTGTGTGTGGGAGGGTTTTCCTTACCTGTAACATCAGCTGCCATCAGCCCCTCCGCTCGGATCACCTTCACCTGCACCATGCCCACGTCTTTAATATTGTGAAAGGATCTGAGAAGACTCTGTTGAGGTCAAAGAGAACAAAAAGCATTTGAGAGTATATAAGACTCCATATCCACACCAGCTGAAGAATATACAATGATACTGAGAAGCATTTAAACATTTAAGTTGTTTAAAAATGAATGAATTTCCAACCATACAATAACAAAATATTAAAGAAAGAAGCATCTGCAAACAAATTATGCTAGATTTTTTCTCAGCACTATATAACTACACTTTAAAAATGTTTGTTTTGCTTGTGTTTGTTCTCTCTCTCTCTCTCTCTCTATATATATATATCATTAAAATACAGTAAATGATGCAAATAAATATGAAATGACAATTTAACATGTGGCATAATTGTCCAAATATGTTTTCTGAAGCTAACATATATGCTTTGTGAACTTTGTAAGCTTCAGAAAATGTACTACTTACTGAAATAATATGATACAAATATTAAACAAACATCCGTCACCTAGTCTACATTTGTCTAGAGGTCCAGTACAGGAATATTCCCTTGTTCTAGATCAGTCCTATAATTTGAACATCATAAACAAATTGGAAAAGCCAAGATTAATCCACACACATGATATAGTACAAATACAGATTAATTTAAAATACAAATACATATAAAAAGTCATCAGTGAGAAGAGGAAAATAAAACTAAGTAAAAAATGAATAAAACGGTACTGATGTCATACCCAAGTTCTATCAATTCACTTTCAGAGTGCATGTTCGTCCATACTCACATCCATGTTCCACCAAAAAAGCATTTCTTATTCTACTCATTCAGTTTCAGATAACTATGTGAGCAATTAAACGAAAAGAAAAACAGTAAATACTAGCACAGCCACTACTAATTTCTAAAACAGTAAATCTTCGGGAGGAGGATAAACTGCTCAAAGACAAGTGCATCAGCAAAGACACTTAAGCATGATTTATGAGCGAGTCAATTACGCTCATACCGATAAAAGCCTCTCATTGAGAGACCATAATACTCCATTACAGTTCCTTTGTGTGTCTTTTGTAGCATTAAAGGGGCTGACATTTAGCCATGAAACAAACTAGGCATCACACACTAACTGTGTGGTCACAGCATGAGTAATCTCTCTTTCTCTCTCTCTCTCCCCCCTTCCCTTTTCTCGACATTTTACAGTGTACAGTTTTGTCAAACAAAATTAATAGTTAAAAACACACCTAGTAAATAAATATATATAGGCTACAGTTTATATATAAAAACAAATATCTTTCACAGATTAAATATCAAGTTAACAGACTTTTTCTTCTAAAAAAAAAAAAGTGAACAAAAAGAAAATAAGTAATAAGTAGTAATAAGATAGTAATAAGATAGTAATAACCCCTATTAATGATAATGTTTCCACCGGAGCTTTAAAAGAGATTAAAAGAGACCAAAGTCTGCAAATCAAAAGTAAGAGATTTATATATTTTTTCTGTATCTAATTCTTCTAAAAAATTATTATTTCATAGTTCTAAGTATTAAACTATTATGCCAACAAATGTCTTAAATGTTTTAATTTCTCCTAATGATTTTAAATGAAACCCAAGAAGCCTCTTGAGCTATGAAAGAGTGACCTCTGAACAATAAAACACGTGCATGCGTGTCTAATAAATGCACAGTAATAGAAAGTTGTCTGTTAAATTAAATAAAATATGTCTGTACATTTCTGCCCTCCATATGAACCACAGAGTAAAAGTTAAAGAAAGTCTTGTGACATTTCTAGACGGACACTTTCATGCGCGCAGAGTGAATGGAGCTGGACTGACAGAGACGACACAATCTCACTGGTGTGCCTTCAAAAGCACTGGAGACTTCACTTTAATTCTCTTTTTGGCAATAAGCCCTACACATACCCAGAGGAATAATTATAATTTGAATTCTCAAGTCAGGGCCAGGCTGCAGACTTAATTCATTATACACTCGGACTGCCTTCGCCTGTTACGAACGATATTATTGTTGAAAAATCCTCTGATAGCAAACGAGTGAAGAGGGGAAAAAAAAAAAAAAAAAAAATCAAGTGATGATTGAGGGGGGAAAATTTATTTTTCCACATACATTCAATACATGATTTCTCAGTAGATATCAAGGGCTTGTTATTTATGATTATTGCAGCCTTGAAGAAAAGTGACTTCTTTTTTGGAGCTTGTGCATTACCATAGCAGAGGAATTTCTGATTTGCAAAGGGTTCTGGCTTTTCAGACCCCTCAAAAGACAGGCAAGGAGATTGAAAAGCTCAGGAGATGAGGCCTCTTTATATTTTCCCACCCCCCTCGGCTTTGGGGCCGGCAAGGCAAGGCCAACTCATATGGTACGCTGAGGAGGAGTGCGGTTTAGTCCCATTACAGGAAAGGGGTAGCGCATAAACACTTGCGCACACACAGAACCTCTTCTAACCCCCAACCAGACAGTAGGGACCGAAAAGGGAGAGAAGGGGAGGGGTGAGATGGCGGGGCTGTGTCTTGAGTGACAGCTTGTCACCGTGACGTCTTATTCCATCTCTGTTGTGGAGAAAATGAATGTCACCGCGCGGAGCCTTATGACTCGCTGTCATCTCGCAGGCGCTCACCTTTTATCAATGCTCTAAATAACATTTCAAGCCCACCGTCTCCAGCCGGACAATCCGGTCAGGGGACATTAAATCGGATGACTGTGAAATGTCATAATAAAAATGGAATGCTAACAGCTTCCACCCCCCTCTTCCCTGCCTCCCTCTTTTTGCTGCTCTCTCACTCTTTTCCTCCTACTTCCCATCCTTACACACACACACATACACACACGTTGCTGTACTTGTTCACATTTTGATTTGGAAGCGAGTGACAGGGCCAGAGAGGAACTGTGCGCCTCCACTTCAGCAGAGGTCACCCTGGCCCTGATGCCCATTAACGTCCATTACACACGAGTCGCCCGCACTCACCCGACTACTATTAAAATGCATAATTTCGCTCTGCTAGCAACAACAGCTGTGAAGTGCAGACAGATACAGTCCTCCTCTCTGGGAATATTGGGAAATAACTGCTTAAAGACTAAGCTCCATGAGCTCTAAAAAAGATGCAATCATATCTGAGGCTCATTCTTTTCATTTTTAAAATCCAGAACGACTAAAAGAATGTGATTAAATGCAAATCTATGAATGGAAATACAGAAATAAACTCTAATATGTTTTGGAAACACTTCATTATATGTATTTATTAATGTGTCTTTATTAAATGTGAATTAATTAATTAAATTAAAATTAAATAAACATTATTATTATACTACTGTTTGTTAATTCATATAAATGAATATTTTTATTCATTTATTAATGTGAATAAATTATTATTAATATATTTATCATTGTTAGCTCATCAATAGTTGTATTTATGCATTTATTAAATGTAAATAAAATGAATTATTATTATTATTATTCTGTTCATTGTTCAATTAATAGCTTATTTATGCATTTATTAAAGGTAAATAAAAATAAATAAATAATACATTATTATCATTATATTTGTTAGCTTGCCAATTAATAGTAATAAATAAATAAATAAATAATTATCAAATTAGCATTGCCCATAAATGTTGTACAAATACTGTTCATTTTAACTATTGCCTTAACTAATTTAACATATATAACCTTACTTTAAAATGTTACCAGTTTTCACTGATCTCATAAACAATTTATTGTGCGTACACAGAAAAATCGAGCCAATTCAACTTTAGGCAGACATTTCTACATAGGCTAGATGAAAACGTACATGCATTTTACCTAGGTCTATGTCATGTTGTAAAGCTTGTAGAGTAAATGAAAGCGTTGGAGATGTGGCATGACGTGCTGAATGACAGGTAAATAGTGACAGACGTCTTCATTCTGTGCCTTTAACACACCTTGACAAGGCTCTCGGGCCCACACACCCTATATGCAAAGCACTGAAAGCCATCTGATATGCCTCCTCCACTTTAATGATGTATCTGAGGCTGGTGCAATGCTGCATTAAAAGACTTAATTGCGTCCTATGCAACCCCCCCAACCCCCATCCCCGGCAAGTGAGGACATCCACAGTATAAATTGGGAGCATCTGCAGTTTCACAGCATCTCTATACCTCTATACCCCCCCTCCACACACACACACACACACACACACACACACACACACCTCTCACTCTTAAACACTTTATTTGTTTGCAGGCAGCCTGCTAGCACTTTAACGGCAAGCGTTGATAACTAGTTATGGGCGGCTTTTCGGTTATCCTCAGACAGCTGATCATACAGTGATAGAGAGGTAGAAAACGTCGGAAGCCCACGCTCTCACTCGTGCCCCTGGCTCCATCACTTTCACGTACGGGTGGACCACCACCTTGCCCGGGCTAATCTGTTTAAGGCGTATTGTGCGGCACTAACACCGGCACTTTCTGTTATCTGCCACGCTTGATAAGGTACATCTCTATTAAATTCACTTCTGTGAACGGGTGTCAAGCAGGGAACGGGGAATATGCTAATAGTGGGGACAAATTAAAGTCGCTTTTTTTTTTTTTTTTTTTTTTTTTAAATCCACTGTCCCATCCTCCATTTAGCCCTCATCTTCTCTGGAGCATATCTGTCCCCATCGGACTGCAGGCTAGGGTGCTAATGAATGCCTGGATGCAGAGTACAAGGTGGGGGAGCGTGTGGGGAATGAGGGAGCGGAACATCTATCCTTTACCACTAAAAAAAAAAAAAAAGACTGGTGTTGTGCAAGGTGAAATAGCTTTTCTTTTCATTTTGCACACTAGCCCCTCCCATCTCAGCGACCAGTACCCCGTCTCCAACCCCCCCACCCTTGCTTGTTAGAAGACGCAAATTTCTCCTTCCAATTCTGGTCCAACAGCTCCTCCTAGTGGACGTGGGGCGACAAGGTGGCGGCGCAGAGCACGATGCCGCTAGCCCGTAATGTGCTCGGTTATGTAGGTCACCCGTCCGCCGTTTGGCCTGTGGAGTGTTTTCCACTGGCACTTAACCGAAGATCAAACACATCTCCCAGCATGACTTCCCACTTCAATTAGAGCAGAGTATTGCGCACAAACCCGTGTTTCGCCAAGAACCAGGTTAGCGAAACACACTGGGCCTGCGAAAGCAAATCTAAACATGTTGGGGCTCTAAAAATGGTTACGATTCAAGAGCATCTTCTGTCACGTTACCCCTGGGAGCAGCTGTATCGAGCAGACAAGAGTGTGAACAAAAAGTGGCCCTTTTGTTTCAGCCCTGTCCCTTGCTATTGGCATGTAAAGAGGTGTCGGAGAGCCGCAAATAGCGGCGAACGAAGGGTTAACAGGCTAAAGACAAAGCGAGAGGCTGAGAGCATTGTGCTAGAGTGAGGACTGGAGGGCCTCGGGGCCATGATGGGCCAAAGGCCTCAGCATAGGGACACTGGGCTCCTTTCAGCCCGGGCCTTTCAAGAGCACACCCTGCCTGAAAAGAGCCTGTCACAGCCCCCCACTACTGCTCTCCTTCACAGCTCTCTATCCCAAATCAGCTCCTCTCTCCCTTCCCTCAGAGAGCGGGGAGGCCCGATCCGTCTCTCTACAGGCCTGAACCAATCTCTGGCCCCCAGAGGTTGAGCGCTTTTCAAAAGGAGGTCATATCGCTGAGGTTCTGCCAGGTCTGAGAACCCAGCGCCAACTGAGATGCAATTCAGCTCCGTCTATGCATATGAGGCACATATACGCTGAGAGAGGAAACTTCAATATGGTACTTTATCAGAGCACTATTTTTGATGATATAGGGACACAAAGTTTGGACTGAGAGATGTGGTGTCGCTCTAATACATCTCCTAAATGACTCTGTAGTGACATTTATCGAAAATGACGGGTTTTGGTGTTATTTGATTGTATGGTGTTTCTTGTTGAATTCTCTCAATTCAATGAAAAACACCTCAAAAGCTGTCTGAGTGAATGCATCATTATTATAAAATGTTGTAATTATAAAATTAGAGAGTAGAGTATTACTCAATTTTGGATTCATCAAAAAATGTCACACGTCACACATAATCACTACCGATTGTTTTACGTTATTGATTATTGGTGTCATACTCGTGCACATCTTTTGTAATAGTAAAATGTATTACATGTAACTAGTGTTATGTTGTGATGCTTAATATTTAAAACAACCCAATAAATTCACTGAAAATTTTACCTTTGGGATTAAAGTTATTTTAAGTTATCTTAACCTTAAGAGATTATTTACAATGATTTTTAAGAAAATTCTTTTCAGGAATTTCTTAAGTTTATCTTTAAAAAAATCTTAAGAAAAAAGAAAACAAGAACAAGACAAGAACATGCTTAAAAATGTTTTTGTAAATACAAAATATTCTTAACTTTATTCTTAAGTTAGAAAATAAGCAGTTGAGAAGAATCTCAAGAATGAGGAAAAAAAGAACTTCAAGAATTTAGTCAATCTGGGCCTTGGTTTCGGACAAAAAAAAACCAAGGAATGGTATTCACACACAATCGCTATTTCTGGGTTGTATTATTAAAAATCAAGAAAATGGAATTCGTATTATTAGGTGGAGACTGGAGAACTAAGGAGTTTGACTTCTATTGTTTTATACTTGAGCTAATGATATGTTCTCTCCAGATCTTTTTTTTTTTTTTTTACACTTTTACATTTTATTAAAGAGTTAGTTCACACAAAATTGAAAATTCTGTCATTTATCACTCACCTTCATGTCGTTTCAAATCTGTAAGACTTTCGTTCATCTTCAGAACACAAATTAAGATTTTTTTTTTTATAAAATCGGAGTGATTTCTGTCCCTCCATTAAGTCTACACAACTACCACTTTGATGCTTCAAAATGTTCATAAAGAGATCGTAAAACTAATCCATATTAATTGAGCGGTTTAGTCCACATTTTCTGAAGAGACTCGATCGCTTTATTTGGTGAACAGATTGAATTTAGGCTTTTATGCACATATAAACTTTGATCAGCCGAACCTGCTTGACGAATGAGAACAAATCTCATTGGTTCTTCCAGAAGCTCAAACGTGCTGTGTAACACACGAGAATAAACCTCACTGGTTCTCGCACACGTCAAGCATGTTTGAGCTTCCGTTTACCACAACTGATGAGTGAGTTGAATGTTTATATGTGAATAAAAGCCTAAATTAAATGTTCTGCATATAAATCGATCATGTTTCTTCAGAAAATTTGGACTAAACTGCTCGATTCATATGGATTAGTTTTACAAACTCTTTATGGACTCAAAGCGTCAAAGTGGTAGTTGCGTAAACTATCAATGGATGGACAGAAATCTCTCAGATTTCATTAAAAAGATCTTCATTTGTGTCCTGAAGATGAACGAAAGTCATGAGGGTGAGTACATTATGACAGGATTATGACAGGATTTTCCACTAACCCTTTCAGATGCTTTTTTTAGCATGTTTATCAAGTCATATTTCTTGCTGGCTGTGGGCACACCCCCAGTGTTTGAATATAGGTGCTTTGTCCTTACGTATCTGTGAAGAATCTCTTTCCTCTCACGGGGGTCGTCCAATATGTTGACAGACAGGTCAGCGATGGAGACAGCAGCAGAGGCTGTGAGGGTGACCAGCAGCACCAGCGTGCCCTCACCCTCCTCCAGAGGCACGTCCAGTCTGTGTGTGCACTCTTTTGACAGAAGAGAGAGGTCCACCTGGCACCTGATATACACACACACACACACCATCATCATCATCATCATCATTACACAAACACATGTTGTCTTACAGGTTTTAATGTGTAAGACAATAGAAGACACCTCAGAAAAGAAAAAAAACTGACATTATAGTGAGAGAAAGAAGAAAGGACATTTGCACTAAAAATGGCCGCTCCTTTGTTATGCTGAAGCAAATTTTATTGCTAGTATTTTATGTTTTCTATGTTTTCTATGAAGATCTTTTTAATGTTTTCTATGTTTTCTAAACAATTAAATAATACTTTTAAAATTTTGTCATAATTTGACAAAATTACAGCTTGATTGGAAATCACATCTGATATTTAATTCCTCCGTTTGTTCCCACTGTGACAATGTGTTCTTCTCTACAGGAACATCATGCAGGTACTGAAAGATTCAATTGATCCTGAATGGGGTAACTAATGTGAACATCAGTGCTAGGGCATGCTGGACAACTCACACTCAGAAGAGGACTCGAGCAGATGAGTGTTTAAAGGGGGAAATAGCCAATTACAAGAATGCCACCCGACCGATTCTGACATGCCACCTCTATGAAGGACTGTAAGCTGGAGGACTGGTGTAGGGGACAGACAGGAAACTAAGTAAACTCAGCTGCCTCATTCCCACATCGTACAGCCATTAACTCTACTGTCACTTCTAATGGGTTTTTTTTCAGAGGCTCTTGAAGACCCTCTAGACCCTCTTTCTTTCACACACACACATTCACACACACACAGGAACTATCTATGAGAGGACAGTTCAGATCATGAATGACTTTAGCTGCGATATACAGCAAACCTGTTATTTAATAGAGTGCAACAGTCAGGTTCCATAAGCAAAAACTGCATTCAGTTTCTCTATAGGGAAATTGATTTTTAACGATAACTTACAAACCTTTAAAGATTGCTTTACTGTGAACTATGAGGTTGTTAATTGATGGTACTTGAAGCCGTTAACCATAATAATTTTAACTTTTTGTTTTAAAATAATCACGTTTAACACCAGAATTCATGGTGAAAAACTTGACACAACAGAAAATTCCACCAATCAAAAGTCGAAACAAGCTAAACTCGGCAAAAGATCTTAATAGCTCCGCCCACTACAATGAAGCACCGCAAATGAAGTAATTGAGTCGGTCTCCCTACGCTCTTAAAATACTTAAATATTTTAATATATATGCATATTTTGTAATAAATTTCACATAGTTCAGTCGTGAAACTCTAGATGGCGCAGGCTTATGGGTCCTTAACGCAAGCTGATGATAATTACAGCGTCAACTACTTGGTACAAGCTGATTGGTCCATGTTACTTCTGCAGCCAATGAGCTTGTTGCTCACACATTTAAATGGCTGGTTACATTCCTTTAAGGTACTAATATGTACCAGGGGTAAGTAAGGTACAAAGATCTACCTTTTGAATTTTGTACCTTAGGGTGCTGCCCCAGTGACAGCGCTGTACCTTTTTTTTCCTGTGCATAATGCTTGGTTACCGACATTCTTCAAAATATCTACTTTTGTGTTCGGCAGAAAAAAGAAATTCAAACAGGTTTGGAACAACTGGGTGAGTAAATGATGACAGAATTTTTATTTTTGGGTGAACTATCCCTTTAAAAGCCATAATTAATGAGATCAGACCTTGAGAGCACGAGAAAAACAAAACTCCACATAGATACACAGAAAAACCAAGTGCATGACCAACCTGCCCATAAAGTCATCTTTCTTCCCTGCATCTTTGTCCCAGACGGTGATGTCAATGAAACCGCCCTGTTCATCATACATGTGGAAGTCAAACTGCTCTCTCCACTGGGGGTTTAGTGTTTTTGGTATCGTCTGCACGGCAGAAAAGAAACACTCGATTAGAATTTACATTACATGAAAGAAAAGGTCTCAAATGAACAACAAGTAACTGGAATACAGCTCATGTGGACCATACCTTACTTTTGTACTTTTGATGTCCCATTCTGAATTTGACATAAGGGTCACTGAGGCCATTGGCGTCCATAGGCTGGAGGTCATGGGCCTCAATGAGACTGATGCTTACTATGCCTCTCCACAGCTGAGACTTCCTGTGAACATCTGATAACCTCAGACTCTGATGCTGCAATGTGACACAAACACACACCCAGACACACACTCATGTCAGGCAGGATATAATCCAATGTAAAGAGAAAGTCAGTGCAACGACTAAAAAGACCCCCAAAAATGAAAGGTGAACAGCAAACAATGTGTTTGTGGTCAAAAATGCGATGTACAACAGCGCATCAAGTTCAGCAACATGGAAGACATAGATTAGGGACACGACACGCAAGGAAAACACACACCGAGAGAATGCACAGCACTGCAAAAACAGAGACAAACAAAGACATCAGCAAACACAGACATCAGTGTGTCAACGGTATCAAGTAAAACATGAACATACACTACTGTGCAAAAGTTTGAGATCAGTAAGATTTTTAAATTGTTTTTGAAAGAAGTCTCTTATGCTGCATTTATTTGATCAAAAATACAGTAAAAACAGTGATGTTGTGAAATATTATCACAATTTAAAATAACTGTTTTCTATATAATTATATATTAAAATGTAATTTATTCTTGTTAAAAAGTACCTTTAAAGGGATAGTTCACCCAACAATGAAAATTCTGTCATCATTTACTCCCCCTCAAGTTGTTCCAAACCTGTATAAATTTCTTTGTTCTGCTGAACACAAAGGAAGATATTTGGAAGAATGTTTGTAACCAAGCAGATCTCGCCCTCCCATTGACTACCATAGTAGGAAAAAAATACTATGGTAATCTGTTGGTTGATCTGTCTGGTTAAAAACATTCTTCCAAATATTTTTTTATATTTATACAGGTTTGGAACAACTGGGTGAGTAAATGAGTGGGAGTAAATTATGACAGAATTTTCGTTTTTGGTACAGCTCCTATCTCTTTGAATGGGGAAACATAATTTTCTCCAAAGATGTTGATTAAATTTCATATTTGAAATCACCCATGAAATCAAAAAAAAAAAACTGTCTCATAAATTTTGTTTCTAAACGCTCCTATCATGACAAAAACTGCATTTTTCAGGCTAAACCAGCCAAAGCACATGTGCAGTCATAAGCACACGTCTCAAAGCTGGATTTTTAGCATCATTACTCCAGTCCTCAGTCACATGATCCATCTGAAATCATTCTAATATGCTGATTTGCTTCTAAAGAAACATTTATTATCATCAATGTTAAAAACAGTTTTGCTGTTCAAAAGAATAGCATTTATATGAAATAGAAATATTCTTTAATATTATTAAAGTCTTTACTGTCACTTATGATCAATTTAATTCATCCTTGCTGTATAAAATCTTACTGACCCGAAAGTTTTGAATGGTAGCGTATGAAATAAACAACAGAAATCTCCTCAACCTCTTCTAAGATCCAGTCCATATTATGTAATAGGGTGAAAATGTTTAGGTAATATTCAATCCACAATTGAAAAAAGTCAGTATTAATTTGCAGAACAGAAAATTAAGCCTACAGTAGGAAGACTGCTTTAATCAAGAATAAATTAAATCTAGTACAACAAATACTAGCATTATAACAATTTATTTATTTATGCATTACATTAATGAGAGAATAAAAGACATCTACAACTAAAGTAGGGGTTTAATTGTCCCATTTAACATGGAAATAACATCAAGGTGCAAAAATGTATGGTCTTAATACACTTTAGTTTATGAAATGTAAGATTTCTCCTTTTTTATTTTAATATGACCTGAGTTTTTTTGAGATTCTTCCAATAACTCCAAAGCAAATGCTGTCTTTGAGCATCAGGACTGTTGACTTCAGCACAGCAAGACATTTGCCAAACAAACTATTTTAACAGATATCTCTGTGCTTAATATGGAGTCCTTATTAACATGTTTCTTGTTTAAAATGCATTTCATTAAACTCAGAGCAAACCCTTACTGAAAAAAACATAGCTTTGATGTTAAAAGCAGGCAGCTAATGACATTCTCTCCAGATATTAGTCCGATATATGCTGAATGAACACAACCACTGTAGAATGATTCTTTTTGTGTGCTAACATGAGCATTCAGAGCTCTGCCTACAACACCGACCAAAAACGAGAAGCTCATTTTTGATATGACGTTCCTTAATGGTTAATAAAAAGGCTGTATTATCTCATTGAAATGATACAGGAAAAAGCACAAAATTATGAAGTAGATTAATAAAGTAAAACTGGACTTAAAAACAAATAAATCATAATTTTGGCTAACAGCTGTGTTAGCATAAATTTTGTTCTTACATTCACTTCAGGGTGGAGTTTTCTTTACATTCATATATCAGAGCAAAAATCTTAATTTTGGAGATGTATCAATTACAAATTGATTTGCATCTACAGAGCTCATCGTTTATAGTATTTTGGAAATGAAAGAGGGAGTATAAATAGAAGAAACCCCCAAGTGTGCACCGTGAGCAGTGTGTAAAAGTAGTTATCGTAGCGCTGTTACAGTATTCCCGAGTCCCAGTCAACATGGCCCACTTTGGAGCTTCAAAGGCTTGTGTGGGGTAAGCCTTTCAGCAGGACGTCCTTATCCACATGCTGGAGAGCCACTTTCATGTTTCTGGGCCTCTCTGAAAGTTGGGCTCCAACATTAGACCGAACAAAACAGGAGTTACTTGACCTCTGCTGGGAACATGCAGCTTAAAGCTGGGCATTTTGTTCTCCTGAGTAGCGCAAATCAATGCAACTAGGTTGCGTGTTAGAAATGTCTTAAACTAGGACTCCACTTGAAGACCACAAATTTCCACTGAAACTAGGACTTTCACTTAGCAGGCAACAGAAAGATCTACTTCACACATGAACCAGAGACAAAGAGAGTAGTACATTATTCCCATCCCAAACCAACATGCCACTCCAAATCCATTCAACACAAGAAAGAAAATAGTATGCAAATAAATACTATATCACAATTTTAACTTAAAGATTAATAGTGAGGTTGATAATGAACAGCATAACACTTTAAAAAAAAAAGTCTAAAAAAATGAATGGGAATATTTGATTATTACCTGTCAAGTCACCTTTATTTTTATAGCACTTTATATGATTGTTTCAAAACAGCTTTACAGTGATAAACAGGAAAATAATGGTTCAATCTGCTTTTAAAAATATTTAATCCTCAAATATTTAAGTGTTATTTTAGTATTCTATTCTAGTTTTACTAATTTTTGAATTAGCTTTTATTTTTATATTTTTTAGTTTAATTTTTTTTTTTTTTTTTTTAGTAATTTTGCTATGTGCTTTTGTAAAAAACAAAATAAATAAAATTTCAAATATTACTATTTAGGTTTTTAAAAAAGTGTTTCCAGTTAGCAGTTGTTATGATTTTTTTTTCCTCAGTTTGTGCCAAGGCAACATTTAATATTAGGTAACGTACATATATATATATATATATATATATATATATATATATATATATATATATATATATATATATATATATATAATATAAGGTAACATTTAATTATTGTTTTAAGTTTTTCATCTAATAATTATGTTTTATTTTATTTCAGCTTTATTCAAATTTTAATAATTTTAGTTAATCATAATATTCTATACAAAAATATCAAGTTCAGAGACCAAAACTGTCACTTGGATAGATGAATAAAGAGAAAAAAAAAATGTTTTACTTAGAAAAAGATATTGTTCACAGACCCACCACACAAATTTAAAAACAATACCAAGAAATAAAAAATAAAATAAAATAAAATAAAATAATGCTTCAAATGAGGCATAATTTTCAAGGTAAGACGAGAAGAACACATAGCTTTACATATCTAAAATCACCAGGTTATATATAAGTGGTTGCTCTGATCACATCCTGCATGTCTACTGTTATCTCGTACACTTACTGTATTAAAGTGTACAACAATGATAAAGTGCATTATCTCCTCACAGAACACTGCAGCACATGCATCGTGCAGTCGATGCAATATGAAGATGGCAAGAACAGAGAATGCTTTATTTTCTCAGTCAGTTGCTACAATACACAAAGGAAACACTGACAGCCCTGAATTTGGATCTGATTTCAGCCTTAAATTGTAGCCGTGACAAAGCACTTGACAAAGATGCACTTTCTTATCTGTACACCAGATGGCAGCGTTTCTTACCTTGTATATTGCAGCACATAGAAAATAAAGTCAGCAAAAGCCGATTTTACAACTGAAAAAAAGTAAGCAAGGGTAAAAAAATGAAAAGGGCTGGGGGTCACTGCCCCCTTCAGTCTGAGCAGAGAACTGCAGAAGGCAGGGATCAGTTCATGCTGTTATTACCTTACTGGATCGTTTCCAGCTCCTTCTCATAAGCATGGTCTGTGAATGAGACAAAGCGTTATAAAGCCACCCCTTGCCCTCTCTAACAGGGTGTTAGAGGTGAACCTGACAGCCTGTCTGAATACAGTTCAGAAGAGTCAAGGGGTCATAAGGAGGCAGCCCGGGGAAGCTATGGTCGGGGGACAGCCATTATAAGCTAATAAAACTAGTAAATCACACAGAAACTGTGTGAAAATGTTGTCATTCAAAGCTTTGTTAGTTCACCAACACAAAGATACACACATACCCAGATACACACACACATACAGATATCGATAGAAGTGTTATAAGTGATTGGATCACAACAATGTAGCATACTACTGCGTGAAGTGTTTATCGTTGCATTTGCATCCTGCTTCACATATTACATTTCTAAAAAATATATGGTACCATATGCCATACTTTAGTATTCCAAACCGTACTTAGCCATTATCATGTTTAGAGTGCATTTGTTAGAGCACTAGCTGGCTAATAGGTAACCGGATTCATTTTTCTCTCATTGAAATTCCGCCCGCCAAAGCTGAACATATTCTCTAGAGTCTAGACAATAGATTTCTGCAATAGAAATACTTTCCAGGTCAGACATTGGCTCATCAAGCCAGAGAACACATTTGTAGTCTTCAATACTGTGGTCAAATTGGTGAAATAATACATATTTGCTGAGAAAAAACATATGGAACCTTTGAAAATAAAAGGGAAAATGGCAAAATATACTATTGTTCACAAGGTTGGGGTCAGATTTTTTAATGTCTTTTATGCTCATTTAAAGTCTTTTATGCTCATCAAGGCTGCTTTACTTTGATCAAAAATATAGTACAACATTGAAATATTATTATAATAGCTTTTTTATTTTAATATATTTTAAAATGTGATTTATTCCTGTGATGGTAAAGCTCATTACTCCAGTCTTCAGTGTCACATGATCCTTCAGAAATCATTCTAATATGCAGATTTGCTGCTCAAGAAACATTTCTTATTATTACTAATGTTGAAAACAGTTGTGCTGCTTAATATTTTTGTGGAAACCAGATTTTTTACAGGATACTTGATGAATAGAAAGATTAAAAGAACAGAATTTATTTGTAACGATGTAAAAGTATTCACTGTCACTACTGATCAATTCAATGTGTTCTTGCTGAAAAAGACAGAAAAAAAAATTGACCCCAACCTTTGAACGATAGTGGAACTCAAAGAAAGTGCTAGATTACCTTAGATTTCAATTTAAAAAAAAAAAAAACAATTGTTTTAATTAGATACCGAGCTTTCAAACCACCTTACCAATACATTTCCATGATTTTCCCAAAATGGACAGGTTTGGATAAGTACTTATAAAATTCATTTTATAGAGATTACACTTGTAAAGAAAAATTCCTAATGATCTTTATACTGTACAGCTGAAGAAGAAATAATTTCCCTGATATTTTCAGGTTTCCCTGACTGTAGGAACCCTGTAGACAGAAATATGGAAACAGAATGCATGTATTTTCCTGAAAGTACAAAACAAAGGAAATTTTCAGGAATCACTCTATTCAGGTCTGATAATGTAAAGTATTGCATGTTCCAAGCACATCTTATCCAGCAACGTCACGTCACACACCAGCTCATATTCTCAGCTCAAACACATCAGCTAGAAAAACACAGAGATATGAAAATGAAAAACTCACTGTTTCCCTGAAGTCTCCCTCTTTTGGAATAAGTGTGACTGCCAGTTCCAGTGAACCCAAGTCATGGTTAGGATAGTGGGGATCTTTGAGTTCAAGGGTCACATCCAAAGTCCTAAAAGGGCACAGAGAGAACCTACAGTATGAACAACTGAATACCTGCCATGATCAAAGATTATGTGTTCTACGTTTCTGTATCAGTAAGATACATTATATTGGCAAAAGTTTTGGGACGCCTGCCTTTACGTGCACATGAACTTTAATGACATCCCATTCTTAATCTGTAGGGTTTAATATGGAGTTGGCCCACCCTTTGCAGCTAAAACAGCTTCAACTCTTCTGGGAAGACTTTCCACAGGGTTTAGGAGTGTGTTTATGGGAAATTCTAACCATTCTTCTAGAAGCGCATTAGTGAGGTCAGGCACTGATGTTGGACGAGAAGGTCTGGCTCACAATCTCCACTCTAATTCATCCCAAAGGTGTTCTGTCGGGTTGAGGTCAGGACTCTGTGCAGGCCAGTCAAGTTCCTCCACACCAAACTCGCTCATCCATGTCTTTATGGACCTTGCTTTGTGCACTGGTGCGCAGTCATGTTGAAACAGTAAGGAGGCATCTCCAAACTTTTCCCACAAAGTTTGGGAGGATGAAATTGTCCAAAATGTCTTGGTATGCTGAAGCATTAAGAGTTCCTTTCACTGGAACTAAGGGGCCAAGCCCAACCCCTGAAAAACAACCCCACACCATAATCCCCCTCCACCAAACTTTACACTTGGCACAATGCAGTCAGGCAAGTATCGTTCTCCTAACCACCAAACCCGGACTCGTCCATCGGATTGCCAGACAGAGAAGCGTGATTCGTCACTCCAGAGAACACGTCTCCACTGCTTTAGAGTCCAGTGGCGACGTGCTTTACACCACTGCGTCCGATGCTTTGCATTACACTTGGTGATGTAAGGCTTGGATGCAGCTGCTCGGCCATGGAAACCCATTCCATGAAGCTCTCTATGCACTGTTCTTGAGCTAATCTTAAGGCCACACAAAGTTTGGAGGTCTGTAGCTTTTGACTCTGCAGAAAGTTGGCAACTTCTGAGCACTGTGTGCCTCAGCATGCGCTGACCCCGCTCTGTGATTTTACGTGGCCTACCACTTCGTGGCTGAGTTGCTGTTGTTCCCAATTGCTTAAGATAAGTTAAGATACCACTAACAGTTGACTGTGGAATATTTAGTAGTCAGGAAATTTCACAAATGGACGTATTGCACAGGTGGCAACCTATCACGGTACCACACTTGAATTCACTGAGCTCCTGAGAGTGACCCATTCTTTCACAAATGTTTGTAGAAGCAGTCTGCATGCCTAGGTGCTTGATTTTATACACCTGTGGCCAAGGAAGTGATTGGAACACCTGAATTCAATGATTTGGAGGGGTGTCCCAATACTTTTGGCAATATAGTGTACTATTATAGTTATTAATATTTTGAATTTGTTTTTATTTTTCATATTTTCCATTTTTATTTTCATTTTAGTTTTAGTAATTTTGTTGTGTTTTTGTCATTTTTATAAGATTTTTTTTTAATGTCTATATAGTTTTTTTTTTTTTAATTTCAGTTTTAGTTATTTTAGTACAAATGAGTAGGCGACTAAAATGAAAACAAGAAGTGACAAGTGGCTTGGCAGCTTCATTTAAATATGAGCAATTATTATTTTATTTTTTTATAGTTAAGAGTTTATTTTAATTCAAGTTTTTTTTAATGTATTTAGATTTAGTCAACTATAATAACGCTCATTTGTACATGCAAAATCACTAGGGGGCAGCAATGCCAAAATAAATGAATTGAGATTGCGACTCTCGTGATTGTGTTTCAGATGCGTCAATGTGTCACAAAGCATCAGACGACCTTTGGTGCTCCAGGGACTCTAAATAGAGATATGCAGAGCCCATGAAGTCATCCTGCAGTCCAAAGTCATAGTCAAAGACCTGCAGAGGAAAGAAAACAACCAACAGTAAGGCATGTCATTTCACACGACAAAGAACAGAAGCAGGAGTTACTGTGACTGTAAGACCGGCGTACAATTTAAAGTGTAAATATACAGTACAGGCTGACTCTTTACAATCTCCATTAGCTGCATTAAAATTAAAACACAATAAATAAGCACTAATGACTTAGCAGCAAATAAAAAGGTCTACATAATCAATTTAACAACTGGAGTAAAGCACTCAAAATGTTTTTTATCATTTACCTTCACATAGAGTGGCTCTCTCAAACTCTCCACCAGCAGACTGACTTTCTCTTCCCATACTGGGTTCAGGTTTTTGTGGATTGTCTTGCTGCGGAAAACCTCCTTCCCTGCGATCTTAAACTTCACATATGGGTCACTGGTCCCTGTCAATACATCAAGAAAAACACACAATATATTTGACTGTTATTCAAAAGAAACAGTAGTAAATAAAAATCTTTTTTTTTCTTCTTCTACAAAACTAGAACATGGTGTTATAGACAAACTTAGTTTAAATAGCACTTTGGAACCACTTTCCAAATACTGCAAGAGAACGAACTTAATTAAAAAAATGAATTGGAATTAGCATTCTTTATATTCAACCCTTCTGATAACTATCCTACATCATCCAGCTATAAAATATAGTCTCAAACACATAATTATATTCATATGCATGTAGTTATCATCTGTTTTTTTTTTTTTTTTCTCTGTAAATCTCTTTCTTTCCCATGGAGTAGTTGTGTACGGTGTGTGTAAATTGGTCTGAGGCAGTGGAGGCGGAATGATTTGAGTCATGTGACCTTAACTGTCAACTCTTATTGGCTCAAGCACTAAAATGAGAGCGGTTAAGTGTGCTGTGTGCAGCCAAGGGCAGTCGGAATACAGCGACCGCAAACATAAATAAACAAATACACCACTGAATAATAATCAACATGACAGAACCTCATTATATAGCCTGAGAAAATAAGACTCAACAGAATGAACAACTACAGAGCATATAATAACATTTAATGTGTGTGAATGTGATATATTCCACAATGTTAATACATTAAGAGACTTGACTAAGTGACTTGGCTCCCTAAAATCGCGAAAGCAAAATCCTGACATTTGACTCAATTGGTTTGCAACAGTGCAGTTTTCATAAGAGACCACTAGATGTCACTATGTGTTCAGTGTAAAATGCACACAGCGTCCTGCATCTGTCACCTGACCTGCTCTATACGACTGCAGTGGATCAGGATGAGGAAGCATAGCATAATATCTACCAGAGATGTAAAACAACAGCACTTGCCATGCGAATCTGATGAATCAAGAAGGTATGTGGTTTAATAGAAAAATGTGGCATCATGAGCAGGAAAAGCAACATAAACATTTAAAAGCTTTTAAAAATAATTTTTAAAAAAATTATATAAAAGTATTTGTACTGAAATACTGAAAATAAAAATGTCATACTGTACGTCAAAATTGTCTTTAGTCTAAATAATGTGGTAACACATTTAAGTGTCATTCTGTGCACAAAATGCAACAAATAAATGGACAATCACACAGTATGTTGTGCCAAACCACAGTAAACACGTCCTGAATGGAGCCCTTACATTTAATTACTCTGACAAACATCAATGTCGAGAGAAAGGTCAATATTATGACTATATAAAGTGTTGGATTTACCGGGAATCAATCAACCTCCTAATGTTTAAATTCAGCTCACGTTCTGCTCTGCAGAAACCTGTGTCCCTGTGGAGAGATGCATTAATACCCAGCAACAAAAGAGTGAATGTGACGCTACAACAGTATACAATAGCTTTAAGGAAAAGACTAAAAAAAAAAAAAAAATTGAACCGTACCGTTCTGCACACTCGGTTTGGCACGCACTTGTACCGCGGTTCATCTCATATCTGACGACGCATACGCGTCTATAATATGGTTCGTATAAAATAAATAAAACAGACAGCCAGAGTAAGGCTAATGTATGTTTCTGTCGATGGATACGCATTCTGGCTTCCCCTAAACTTTGTTCAATGCGAGTGCCGTATGCTCTATGACCAGTCATTTACGCCGTCATCACCCGGGTGTTGATAGCGCGCGAGCGCAGGTGAGACATGAACAGCACACGTTGCTATCTGCGTTTAAACTAAACTCATTTAAGCCTTGCTAATTTAAACATTCGAGTGCAAGGCGCGAAAGAGAACTTACGCGCGCGCTGTGAGAAGATTTGTGTACTCATCCGAAGCGCGCACGCGGAGGCGCGTGTACAGCGCGCAAATATTGAGGTCTCCTTCAAAACTTGTGCTTGAACGGACAAATTCACACAAAATTATGTCAACATGCCCGTCTTGGGGAGTATCCTAGCAAGGGAGTATCCTTTACACTCGAGAAAGAACGCATGTGTTCAGTATCAGTGTACTGATCCGTGTATTATGTCTTAAAGAGACAGCAGCCCTTGCATTCCTGCTGTCTGAATGTGTTTTTAATGTTAATCAAACAACAAAAGATAAGGAAATCACTCATTGCTCATGACTGAATAGTAACTTAATAATTAATAATGATTGATTTTATTTAATTTGTACAGTGAAGATTACATGCAATGTTGTTTTACATTTTATTAGCTTCTTTATTCAAATTCTGTACCTGAAAACTGGATACATGAAAAACCTGAAAGCTTTATTTATTTTTATCTTTGCTTTACCGTATTTGTTTGTGCTGTTTAATTATTTGTTCTTATTTTCTTTATTTTAATTTGACAGTAGTAATTTTTTACCAGAACATAGCACATACCGAAACCGTGACCCTAAAACTGTGATACAAACCTGATTTGGCACCAATGACACATTAGAAAATACTGTCTGTGTGTGTGAACAAGAATGAGATCTGAAGCAAAGGAGACTATCAGAGTATACCGAATATGTTCATCGCATAAAGCTATCGAATGCCTTCGGGAGAGCAACGTGCATGATTCATATGTTTTATGATGCTTTTTGACATTTATGAAACTCAAAAGCCCCTGATCACTATTCACTTTTATTGTATAGAACAGAGCAGTGTGGACAAGAACACACAGGTTTGGAATGACGAGGTTGAGTAAAGTATTGACTATATATTTGAGAAAAGTATCCCTTTAAAAGTTTGAGTAGTATTTGTCCATTTTTCTATGAACATCGTCTCATCTGCAAAAACTGCAGACGAGTATGTTTCACTGAAAAAAGTGTTGGTGTGGGCACGCTGATGACAGCTCCATATATACGATCACTTAAATTACATCAGCTCGCTGGCAGGGAATCCCCATTCAACACCTCTGCAGAGTCTCTGAGGAAAGCCTCTGTAATGTCATTAAATCAGCACTGAGACATTTAGTCCAGTAATCAAACCTTCTCCTGTAGATCAGTATAGTTTGATTTGTTTTTTTGTTGAATTTCACATATAATGTTTTTTCTGCATTAAGAACACAAATTGTTTTGAAAAACATGAAAACAAAACTTCAGTTAAGCAAACCTCTTGCTGCAAATCTCCACAGCCATTAAAGGTGCTCTATGTAAGTTTTTGACTGTACTAAAGCTTAAAAATACCATAATATGTTTGCAGATATTTATTAAACATGTTGAGTTCACATACTCGTTTCTCTGAAAACCATTGCTACAGCCAGTTATTTTACTTTGAAATGTGCGTTCCGTGTCGGAATTTCTGTTTTTGTTTTGGTCTGTGCAAGAACGCACGTTGCCAATTTACCCAATAGTATTTCGCCACCCCGGGTTGCCAGTTGGTGGAAAACACATGCAGCGAATTGCATCCATGGAAGCCGGCAAACAAACTGGGTCAGAGATCGCAGATTCTACCCGACCTAAAAAGCCTCAGCATTCATCTAAAAACCTCTATGAACAGGAGCTTATTAAAACGCGATATCAACTCATCATAAATCAATAAATCAACTAATTATCTTACAGTGTGTAAGTCTCCTCACCATCCAATGTCAACTGAGCTCACTCCTGTTGCGTGTCTTCAAACTGGCAACGTGCTAGAGCATTGAGTCTGAGGAGGAGGGGGCGGGGCAAACAATATTTTGAATTTGGACTGCAGTACCCATTTGAATTTGGACTGTAGTACCCATTTCAACCACCAGCATTCTTACATAGAGCACCTTTAAATATAATAACCAATTCACTGTCTTTATATACCACTGAAATCCATCCCCTCATTTAGGAGATATACGACACCAACACAAGATGTTATTTTCCTATTCATCCACCCATAAGGCCAATCCTAATGTTCATTCAGCCACTGAGTCATTCATCTAAATAATACAATAAACTGCATTCAAATTCAAGAGGAATCAGTGACTCTAGATAATGACACTGGTTAAGCAATCTGTTTGCCTCTGGATGTTGATGCCCAGCTGTGAATTATGTTTGTGCACCTTGAGATAGCTGCAAGAAGTCAGTTTATCTTAATATCTCCATTTCAAGGTAAAGGAAAAGACCAAAGACGACCTGATGTGAATATTTAACACAGTGTATACACGTTAAAACATTCAATATAGACAATTCACATCACAAACACATCACATACTATAAGAAATACAGCATAACAACTGAAACCACACTTAAAAATGTTTCTGTTTAAGATTTTCTGTTTGTATACATCTTACAGCATAGCAATTTGAGTGAAAAGAATTGTTTGTCTTTTTCTTTCTGTTTTCCAGCATGATTTGAGATGATCTAAAAAGCACATTTAGCTTCAGTGGAAGAACATCTGACCATCTGTACAAAGAGTTACATGATCACATCACAAATTTACCTATTTGATTAGTGACATATAAACAGTGCAGAATCTGAAATATTTCTTATTCATTTCACATCCTAGTTTTTCTTTGTTTTAGATTTTTTAAAAGATCCCAGATTTCCAATGTGGTCTCCAATTTTTGAACATTACTGGACATAGGACAGTGGATCTCAGCCTTTTTTACTTCAAGGCCTCCCCATAGTGTGGTGCAGGGATGACGTTTTTTTGTAGGCCAACCCAGAAGTTAGCATCACCCTAGTTTCAGCCTCAGATGTCACGCCCATTGACCGTTGGCTGAATTTCTGATGCATATGGCACAGAAAATTGGAAACACTTCAGGAGTTTCAAAGTCGTCATCTGAATTCAACAGGATTTCTGCTCTGTAAAGCAGTTTGTCCGTTTAGGGGTACTGTAGAAACATGGCGGCGCAAAATGGCGAATTCGATGTAAGGGGACCCGCGGTGTATGTAGATAGAAATGGCTCATTCTAAGGTAATAAAAACATAATGGTTCATTATGTAAGGTCTTTATACACCACTGAAAACATAATTATGTATATTATATTGCATTTCTGTCAATAGATCCTCCTAAATATTAAACACTGGACCTTTAACGGTCCGCCTGGAAACAAAGCTGTCATGATGCCAAACCCCCTCATGGAAGAAGAAAAACGTTGTGTTTACAACTGTAACAATGAGCGCTTATCAGGACAAACTAAACACTGGTCTGTCAAAAGTAGGTGAAGTACGTAAAGTCCATTGTATAGACTTTGTAAAATACGTCCAAGAGTTAACACACCAGTCTTTTGTTGTAGGGACATTGACTTTACATTTCCACTCCCCTAAACATGACGCTGAACAAAACTGATGACTGTTATTGTTTGCTTTGTATGTCAGATGGCCTGTTGGGTGGTCCTGCTGCCATGGAGTCTAGAAGATCAGGCTACACAAGACTAGCATCACCCTGGTTCCCTCAACGAAAATGATTTTTCCACTGGGTTTTGGATTAATGTAATAAATAAATATGTGACTAAAAGCTTATGATTCTTATGATCATGATAATCTTCACAAACGAACACAACTTGAAGCATGAATACAATTGGCAGAAGTCGAGAGCTAAACATAGACTATAAACTAACTACACCATGGTAGCATGACTTTAACAACACCATCACTAAACTTGCGACAACTCTTTCAGTCTTTGTTGAAAGTTTGAGTTAGAATAGTTTGCAAGAGTGAGATTAGAACGAGACACAACAAGACTGTGAAAGTAGACTAGTGAGTAGATGAGTTTTTCTGTTCGGCTGATGATGTTTAATGTCCCGGACAACCTCTGTAGTCCCATTAAGCCACTTGTTAGCTTTTACAATACAAGTAAAAGCTTTAAAAAAATCATAAGAGGGTATTACTGATGTATTTTATATTGTAGAATAAAACGTGAAAATATCTTGAGCTTATGTTCAACACTGAGCTTATTTCAAGCATTTAACCAAAAACCAATTCAAAAACCTACTGACTTCAGGACTATGCACAGGAAGTGCTAAAATGCTAAATACGTCATCCCTGCACCACTCTATTGTCCACAACAATATTTGAAGATTAACAATAACATTTGAGATTGACATAAACTAAGATTAATAAATGCTGTAGAAGTATAGTTCATGTTAACTAATGTTACCAAACGAAACCTTATTGTTGTAGCGTCTGGACCAATCAGACACACACAATTATTCATTCTATTTAATGAATAATCCAGAAACTCACTCTCTCAAAGTTCTGTGAACCCATCCCCCTAAACTGCAACTAGCATCCCAAATGAAGCTAACACACAGCGAGAACTAGGTGTCCTTTTACAGGACACAAGAAAACTGATAAGAACTTTTTATGACCATCAGGAATTTGTGACTCTAACTTCATTCTTTCTGAGAAGGACAAATAAACCCTCTTAATCCTATATATTCTATATATAACCGCATGAGAAATGTATAAACGTTTATCCAATTTTCCCCTCTCATTATTTTCCTTTTATAGGGTTTATTCTATGTATTAATTCTCTCCTTTGAACTATTTTGGTATTAATGTTTCAGAGTTGCAAATATTATGGTTAACTGAAATCTCATGGGTAGCATGTTTGGTAGCGATGGACTCCAACTTCTGTTTCCTATTTGTTAATTAATGTTACATGTTGCTAACTCTGTGACACATTAGTATTGAGAATCTAGAAGGTTCTTCTCTCATTCATCCAATCCAGTGTCTTATGCTAATATCCTGCCAAAGTCACAAAGACTGGTAAAGTTCCCTCCAAGGGAACAACTCCTTATTGGCTCAGACACCTCAAGAGGGTGTGACATCTTCACCTTTTAAAATCACTGATCACAAGATCACACGCTCTCTTTTCTTTTTACTGAAAAACGCTGATGTCAAGATGATGCTGTACTAGAAGCTTCTAAGGAACCCCAAGCTTGTGCCAGGCTTCGGCCTAGACCTTCCATTCACCAAAGATCCTCTGAATCCAACTGGTTCTCTTTCATTAAGACAATATCAGCAAAGATTCAACGGGAGCCTCCACAAATTGCATCAGGACAATTTTAATTAAAATGGGCAAGACATGCAAGTATCAAACTTAGTCTCATTATTGGATACATTAAGTATTCTTACCCATTTTAAAGAAGGGCCTGTTAAAACTAAACTGATGGTTTGCTCAGGGCTGTTGATCTGCTGAATTTCAAACAATGCTGTAACTTCTTGCTTTCCTGTATTCTCCTTCAGCTCTCTCTTTCCCTTGGTAAACTGTATGCATGTATGTGTGTGTTTGTTAGTTTAGTTATGTGTTTGTGATTTAGTTAAATAAAACTTGTGTGCACACTCTTGCGAGTTGATTCTGATCTGCTTATAAAACCAATGTCCCTGATAACGATTACGATCACAGCTACATGCTAAGAAAGCGATATTTTTCTGTGGCCACGGAAAATATCCTTTTTGAAAAGTTGATAGACGATCAATATTGAGTGTTCGCTGGCCGAACAGATTAATTGATTGTAATATTAAGCTACATTAAGTTAATTTGATTAATTGATTCAAATATTTATAATTAAGTATAACGAGTTATGCTTAATTATTTGTATTTCTTTTGAGCTAATTTGCTTACATTGTATAGCATTATCTTAGAAAGGTAACAATGCACAGAATATTGCAGAACAACAACAACAAAATACTCAAAAGAGAGAGAAAGGCATCCTTGTATGCAGCACTGAACAATGTATCGGAAAGTTCTGAGGTGGAAAAAATGCTGACACATTAACTGTGGGTCTGATGTATGCCGCATCTCTGCCCTTGACAGCCGCCTGCAGCACAGCATTCAGCATTATGGGTACTGAAAGATGTTCGTCATTAATCTGACTAAAGCGGGTAAAATTTGTGATCAAGAATGATTTCTCATCAACCACAATGGAAGATGGACAGAATGGCGCAATTTCCCACATGCATTCCCCATCACATTCATCAAACTGACCTCCACAACACATGAGTGAGCAGAAGTGGAGGTGCTCCAAGACATCCTTTCACAGAAGGATCAATAGATGGTTTGAATGAGTGAGGCACTGTGTGTGACTGCAGGGTCATAGTGTGCTGATTGGTGAGTGATATCTCCTCTGCCCTCAGATCAATATGTACATTAGACACCTGCACATTTGCTCTCAAACTGCATTTTTTATTGACCTATAAAAGTTGTGCCACTGTCAATCTAAAAGGCCAGTGAGCTTAAATTGAAACTATCACTATCATGGCCAGAAACCAAGAATGCGTAATTGTTTGCTTATGGCAATGACCTGAGTTCATAAGCAGCTAGCTAAGGTAATTTCTTGACCCCAGCCCTGTTCTAAAATCAAGCTTAAAACACCCTAAGGCTGCATTTGTTGGTTTAAGCTGGATTCTCCCTGTTGTTTCCTTCACTGTCATTTCAATATAAAGGAAGAACTTCTTATTTTTATATTTCTCTTATCCTAAAATATGTGTCCAGTGGCTTCATTTAGTGTTTTGTGGAGAGATGTGGTTCTATTATCATTTATAAACAAGCTATTATGGAATAAATAAATAATTAGTGATGAGTCATTGTGCTCTATGACTGACAGATTCTTATTGACAGATTTTTGTCACAACGCCAATGTGTACACTATGATAAAATTTAGCTAAAAGAATTATACAGACAATGAGAATTAAATGTTCTTATTGTTGTTGTCATTATTTATATACGGCACATATACAAAATACATAATGTGTTTGCAGTTGATGAATAGGAAGTAAAAAACAGCATTTATTTGAAATAGAAATATTTTGTAACAAATGTCTTTACTGTCACTGATATGGAAATACAACAAAAAAAAATATATATATTATTCAAGTGACAACTTGTCTATTAGTGCTATACTTAAGTTGGATTGATGGGTTGCATTAGTCTGGCAAGCATGTTATAAGTTTTGACTAAAATTCACACACTTCATAATATTGGCACAGAGGCTGGCGTTCAATCATTAACCCCTGCTTTGCTTGTGCAGCCATCTAACACTCTCAGACACAAATAATACTGCAGCATCAGAGTGGAACTGCCTTTGCCAGCAATGACGAAACACACTGACAAACTGGCACTGAGCAACCGATTCAGTTGAGCTGTGATTTTCTACAATAGATCAAAAGACAATTGTCATGTCAGTTTTAGTGGCCATTTCAGGAACGGCACAGATATCATAAAATAAGCTACTAAACAAGCAGGACAACACAAGCAGAATCTTACTCTAGAAGTGTACTATATGCCATGTAGCCACCAAGGGGCAGTGTATCATTGATAAATGATACACTTGATACACTTGATAAATGATATTCTCTCTCCACTATCTTGTTCTTTTGGCACACATCTTTTATGTTAACCTGTGGGAATATTCCAGAAAGAAGGTTATGCAACATGCCTGGGAAAGTTTACAAATAAGTAAACGAACAACCTTAACTTTTGGTTCCAAAATATGAGGTAATTTTCAGAAAACTAGACATGGCAACATAGATATTATATATAAAAGATAAGAACATTAATGCACAACCACCCAGTAGGTGGCAATATGCACTACAAATGTAAACCGCCATTAAAGGGATAGTTCACCCAAAAATTAAAATTATCCCATGATTTACTCACCCTCAAGCCATCCTAGGTTTTCTTTCAGACGAACACAATCCGAGATATATTTAAAAATAACCTTAGTCCTCCAAGGTTTATAATGGTTGTGAATGGTAACTCACATTCTGAAGACAGATAAAATGCATCCATCCATAAAAAAAAGTCATCCATATGGCTCCAGGGGGTTAATAAAGGCCTTTTGAAGCGAAGGGATGTGTTTTTGTAAGAAAAATATCCATATATAAAACTTTATAAATTCGAATGACGAGCTTCCGGTGGACGACCGTACACATATTGCGCACGTCAATTTGGGCTGAAGAGCAACCTTTGACCTGAACGCAATGATGAACGTGGAGGCGAAAAGGAGAGAGCAAAACAAAACACTGGTCACAAATTAGAAGTCTAAAATTAGAAATTTTGAAGAGAAATGTCGGAGGATTTTGATATAAGAGTAGAGGAGCTTGTTGCCCAGCCATTTTTGTTTGAACCGTGAGAAGCTTACGATACTCCTACAACCTGCGTCATACATTGCGTCAGAGGATTACTCATTTGCCGCAAGTCAACTTGCGCATTCTGCGTGCGGTCGTCCACCGGAAGCTCGTTATTTGAATTTATAAAGTTTTATGTATGGATATTTTTCTTACAAAAACACATCCCTTCGCTTCAAAAGGCCTTTATTAACCCACTGGAGCCGTATGGATTACTTTTTTTTATGGATGGATGCATTTTTTCTGTCTTCAGAATGTGAGTTACCATTCACAACCATTATAAACCTTGGAGGACTAAGGATATTTTTAAATATATCTCGGATTGTGTTCGTCTGAAAGAAGATTGTCATATAAACCTAGGATGGCTTGAGGGTGAGTAAATCATGGGATCATTTTCATTTTTGGGTGAACTATCCCTTTAAACAAAAGATGAAATAAAGAAAGGCGTGTCTTCTGCTGCGACCCAATTCGCCTACTTATACTGCGCCCTAAAAGTATGTACTCTTTTTGTGAACAAAAAGTACATACTTTTGAGTGTGTAGCAAAAGAGTAGACAAGCTTTGGGACATACTGTCATGTCATACAATTGCGTCTTTGCGCTCTGTCACATCCTGACACGCATCCTGTCAACGTAAACTGGCCTGTCAATCATCTTAAATTCTCCACATTTCATTTTATTTCTTACCGTGTCGGAGAGAAATGCAGTAGCACGTTGATCTGCAGTCGCATGTCTTTCATGCGGAGAACTCTCTCCATATTAATGCATAATGATGCATTTAAAAGTTAATGGCCAATCGGATCTTTATAAAAGTCCACATTGTTATTGCAGATGAAACACGGATAACATTAAATAAATATTTTTTTATCAGGTTAAACTGATTATTAGTCACCCAAACGTCTCACCGTCGGTCGCACATATCCCCCATGTTTTGTAGTTTTTAAAACTTTTTACTCGTGTTTGTAGTTCTGAACTAAATCCTCCAAAACGCAATGGGTTGTGGGCAATATTAGCCTTTATAGTGTGCCCGGATCCACACTTCGAAAATCTACCAGAAATAGTAGACCATCTGGGGACTTTTGGCATACTCTTTTCAACATACTATGCTTTGGGACACATTTATTTTAATCTCACATACTATTTAGGATAGACAGTATGGACATTGGGACACAGGGTTCATGTGTTCACCGTGACTAAACCTACTCCTGGATGTGTTATTCGAACTGGTAATGTAGAAAGTTTTGTGTTAGTCAACTGAGAGTTCAAGGTTTACGTGACAGCAAGTTAACCCTGCTTTTCTGGAATACCCCCCGACACAAGCAAAGTAAGTGTTTCCTCAGATAGTAATTACTATCATCATCTCTGTGTAAAGCACCAATGTTTAAACTCTACACTTCCTTTACTAAAATAAAACTCAAACAGGAATAAACAAAATTACAGTTCTTCTGTGTGTTCCAGACCTTCAGAGTTTACGAACAATATCATCCATTTCTGATGACCATGAAGACCAAAAACAAATTACTGATAGAACAGCAAATAGACATGGTACCATGGCAAAACCATGTGTTTTTCACATTAATATCATGGCATTTAAGCACCCTGAAGTACATAAATACATGGCTTTATGGGGGTCATCAACATTATGACAGACCATTAGTAGTACTATTTAGTAAAGGTAATGAGCCCAGGATGTTTTAGGGCAAATGTTCTAGAAATCTTTTTCTTCAGGCTATCTGAGTGTTAATGATGAGTTAAGTTGTAATTTGAGGTGGGCATACAATATCCTTCAGTAATTTCCTCTGATGAGTTCAGAGTCCAGACACTGATTAAATCTTAATGGAAGTCGTTTGATTGCATACAGATTCCATCCTGTTCATTAAGATCCACAGATGGAATAGTTTGTGTAAAATTTAAAGCATGGTGTGAATGTGGGTCTGAAGTCTCACAGTCTCAAATACACCCACATACATACTGTGTCTCCCCAGCATCTGTGCCTACATTTTCTTAGTGCCTGTTAAAAGCACCCACCAGCAGCCAGTAAACTCTGATAAATCAACACAGCTAAAGTGGGCCATTCTGACACAGGTCACATCTCAACACTGCCAACCTGCCAATTTTACTCCTTAAAAACACATGACTCAGAGCGAGATGCTCAGAGAGACAACAGAATGAATGATCAATGACTACCTAAAGCAATCACACCCTAGAAACCACACAGTAACATGAAAATATACAGGAAAACACCACCAAACATCATCTTCAGAAAATGTAAAACAACAACAACAAAACTAGTTTTACTCTTTAAATGCTTAAAAAAGCACCAAAATAAACACCTGTAGATGCCTTTAGGACAAGACAGAGTGAGAGAAACAACAGGAGAGGCATTGTCTTTGCATACACAACAATCAAAGGCTGTATTATCTAATTAGAAAAGGCCTCTCCATCGCATATTCATAATTACCCTCCCAAAAATCACAACGGGAAAGGAGAGTTTGAAAAAAGGGTCATTGAATAATGCACACAGAGTCATAATTAAGCTAAATTATTCAATGCGATTTCCCAGAGCTCTGACTGATTGCTGTCATTGGCAGGAAATTTGGAAATTGCACTCAGGCACTGAGACGGCTCCATCTCCTTCAGCAGACCTACTTATCACTGGCCCTCTGGGGCCCTGTGATGGCACAGACTTTCAGCCCTGTCACTCACTACACCCATTCTGTACAAATTTTAAGTGATACCCTCCATGTGGGGAGGAACTAATAACAGTTTACAGAAATAAAGTGAGCTGCTTGGCTGGTCATGTGATCTCAACATGATGGCCACTACACTGCTCAGCCACTACATTAAAACCACCTGGCTAATATCATGTAGGTCCCCCTTGTGCTGTCAGAACAGCTCTGATCTGTCAAGTGCATGGACTCCACACGACCTCTGAAGGTGTCCTGTGGTATCTGGCACCGGGACATTAGCAGCAGATCTACAAATTGCGAGGTGGGGCCTCCATGATCAGATTTGCTGGTCCAGCACATCCTGTAGATGCTCAATCAGATTGAGATCTGGGGAATTTGGAGGCAAGGCAGCACCTTGATCTCTGTCATGTTACTCAAACCATTCCTGAACAATTTTTTTGCAGTGTGGTAGGGAATTTGAGGCAATTTGAGCTACAGTAGCCCTTCTGTGATTGGAGCAGACTAGCCTTCGCTCCCCATATGTATCAGGCACCCATGACCTGGTTCACCAGTTGTCCTTCCCTGCATCGCATTTTGGTAGGTACTAACCTTCATACCGGGAACATCCCACAAGATTTACCGTTTTCACCAAGTCGTCTAGCCATGACTATAAGGGCTTTTGCAATGGAGGAACCTTTTCATAGTTCCTAGAACTATTGGCCGAAGTACCCGGATGCCAATGGAAAATGGCATTTACCTGTTGTCTGCAGGGTTGTGTTCTTTTCTCAGCCTCAATGATGTGCAATACTGAAAGTTGTCATAGGAGATTTCGTCTCTTAGCCCCACTTTTTGCTCTTTCAGTCGTGTAAATTATGTGTTTACATTCCATCTCTGTTATCACGAAACCCACGACACACAACAAACACAGCTTCGATCACGGTGTCCTCCATCCACCAGATTTTAGTGTTTGTAAATGCCGCGCTTAAAGACGCCGCTGTCGGCCGCTTCACAGTTCCTATTTCCAGTGCGAATACAACCAGGAACATGGCCCGAGGGAGAAATTAGTTTTTGGGGAACAATCCTAGTGGCTAACTGAGTTCCTAGAACTATTCTGTGCGAAAGCGTCTTATTTGTCTAGCCAGATCTTTTCGCTTGTCCATTTTTCCTGCTTCCAACACATGAAGTTCAAGAATTGACTGTTCACTTCCTCCCTAATATATCCCACTCTTTGACAGGTGCCATTATAACAACATAATCAATGTTATTCACTTCACCTCTCAGTGGTTTTATTGTTGTGGCTAATCAGTGTATATCAGGGGTTCTCAACTCTGCCCCTTGAGGTCCACTTTCCTGCAGAGTTTAGCTCCAACCTTGATCAAACACACCTTCCTATAACTTTTTAGTAATCCTGAAGAGCTTGATTCAGGTGTATTTGATTAGGGTTAGAACAAAACTCTGCAGGATAATGGACCTCGAGGGCTAGAGTTGAGAACTCCTGGTGTATATAGTTTAAAAGTGTTGATTAATTTAGGGCAGGGTGCCCAATCCTGTTCCTGGAGATCTACCTTCCTGCAAAGTTCAGCTCCAACCCTGATCAAACACAACTGAACCAGCTAATTATCTTCAGGAACACTTGAAAATTACAGCCAGGTGTGTTGGATCAGGGTTGGATCTGAACTCTGCATGTAGGTAGACCTCCAGGAACAGGATTGGGCACCCCTGATTTAGGAGTACAACATGTTTCAATAGTAACTTGTAATGCATCTTTAAAGGTGCACTAAAAGCAGTTTTATTTTATATTGTGCGGCTCATGAAAGCAAACATAATAAGATCGCATGACTAGTCATGTGGATAATACTCACTTTATTTCGGCAACCTCCCTAATTTCAGACACTTTTTTTTGGCAGAATAAACTAATCAATGCTGATGTAGAATAGCGCATTTGCACCTCTGCATAGTGTGATGCTATATTCACACCACTAGGTGGCAAGCACAGCATAAAAGGAAAACTTCACAATAAGGTTCCATTTGTTAACATGATGATGAATTAGGCATCATGAAATAGCAATGAACATTTTTTACGGCATTTATTTACGTTTACATTTATTCATTTAGCAGACACTTCTATTCAAAGCGATAAATACAACAAATACAGTCAATTTATTCATCTAGGTTCAAAATGGCTGGGAATTTTCAAGAAATGAACACATCAAATTTCTGTGTAAATTCAGTCATATTGCAGAGTAATAGGTCTATAAAATGTTATTTTCAAACTCCTGTCTCTGTGTAGTTTATGCATTTCTATATTTTCTTTTTTATAGCTAAACTCTAGTCATGCCTTTTATCACAAACCAATACATTGAGCTCTCAATATGAGAGCCACATATAAGTGTAAAATTCTTCTGTCATATCTAATAAATGTAATAAAAAAGTTTGAGGTTTTATCTGAGATATGTCTTTTTCCATTTTCTTTTTCTGAGATATGAGACGGACCACCGGCCGGGTTCAGATTGGCTGTCAGGCGTCAGGATATTTAAGACAGTGCTGGAGAAGAGAAGCCTTTCAATAGCACAGAAACATAAGAGAGTTGTGGTCAGCACACTCCATTGCCCAGCATGCCCCACGACAGCAATGGATTGATGACTGCAGCAGTTTCTACTATTATTCAGTCTGGTGATCCTCTGGCTGAGAGTGTTCGTGTGAGTGTGTGAACTCAGCTATAGCACTGCATGCAGCTGTGAATGCACCAAGTACACATGCAAGATCCTTGACAAGTATACTTGACAACACAGGCTAAATAAACAAATATACTCTACCGTTCAATAGCCTGGGCTTGGTAAGATTTTTGTTGATTTTTATGTTTTTGAAAGAAATCCCTGCATTTATTTGATTAAAAATACAGTAAAATAGTAATATTATGAAATAGTATTACAATTTAATATAACTGTTTTCTATTTTAATATATTTTAAAATGTAATTTACTTTTGTGATGGCAAACTTTCTTCACTGCTCCTTCCGAAATTACTGTAATAGGTTTTGGTGCTCAAGCAACATTTTTTATTATCAATATTGAAAACACTTGTGCTGCTGAATATATTTGTGGAAACAGTGATATATTTTCTTTTTAGGATTCTTTGATGAATAGAAAAAAACTGTTTGTTAACATTATAAATGTCTTTACTGTCACGTTTGACTAATTTAATTTAATGCGTCCTTGCTAAATAAAAGTAATAAAACATTTTTTAAAAAACACTTTTGTACCGGTTTGGACCCGCTTTTGCCTTCAGAACTGCCTTAATTCCTTGTGATATAGATTCAAGACGGTGCTGGAAACATTATAACAATATTGACAACATGATAGCATCACACAGTTGCTGAAGATTTGTCAACTGCACATCCATTATGTGAATCTCCCGTTCCACCACATCCCAAAGATGCTCTATTGGATTGAGATCTGGTGACTGTGGAGGCCATTTGTTTATTCATTGTCAATTTGACTATTTATTGTCAACTATAACTCATTGTCATGTTCAAGAAACCCATTTGACATGATTTGAGATTTGTGACATGGTGCGTTATCCTGCTGTAAGTAGCCATCAGAGGATGGGTCCACTGTGGTCATTAAGGGATGGACATGGTCAGCAACAATACTCAGATAGGCTGTCGTTTAATCAGTGGCGTAGCGTCTGGGCATGCAAGGTATGCACGTGCATATGGGCCCGGGCGGATTGGGGACCCGCTATTACGGGCTTAACCCCAAAGTATATTTTTGTGATGGCACGGACAGTGTGTGTACTGTACAACAGCCCATGCGAGAGTGAACTGAGTGCTTGAAAACAAAAGTCCACTAGATAGTGCGCAGTGCACACACCGAACGCATCTTTCTGCAGCCAAACACATTCAAAGGCTCACACGCACGTCTGTGCGCGAAACAGAACCCGTGAACATATGTTCAGAAAAATGAAGTACAATAGAAATAATGTTGTCAATAACTTGCTACAGCCTATCTATGTTAAATGTACTGAAAAGCATTAAGAATCTGAATAAATGGTCAATGCCATGTCTTAGCGATGATCTATTGTATTTGACCGGTATTGGCTTTTCTGTCATTTTTAAAGTGGGTTTCTAAAACTTATGCATGAAGTAATGTAAGTAGTACAGAATTTTAAATGAGTCATATTGGTTTTCTGAAAAAACGACTACGTCTGCAAATTTTAAGATACTGCACAAGATGTGAATAAATGTAACTCGTAGCTACTCGCTGGGGTGGATACTCTTTATTCAACGAAATAAAATGCACATAAAACGTGATGGAAAAATATTTAGAGAAGAAACTTATAGTAAATTTATTAGGAATAAAACATGTGCATTAAAAAAGTCTGTGACAGAATAATTAATTCATAACTGGAATAATCTTCATCTGAACCGATGCTATGATCATTCTGAAATTCCAGAGCCAGAGTCGAATCGGTCGAACTCAAACGTAGACTGTGATGAAAAGCTGTTTTTTGACATTTTTGAAATAGATCCGCAATGCAAAGTCAAAATGATGGAGGAGCGCATATAGTAAGCTACTGTAGTGCTGTTGTTGTCATTCCTAGAAATGTTTTTTACCATTTTGTCTGCATGTTAGTGATAATATCTTATTCATAAAGTCCTGGGACTCATTCGCATAAGACGCACATCACTCCCCACAAAACCGAGGAGGGCCCATAATAATTTTTTTGCATATGGGCCTGGGGCTGACTTGCTACGCCACTGCGTTTAATCAATGCTCAGTTGGTACTAAGGGGCCCAAAGTGTGCCAAGAAAACACCATTACACCACTAGCAGCCTGAACCATTGATACAAGGTAGGATGGATCCATGCTTTCATGTTGTTTACACCAAATTCTAGTCCTACCACCTGAATGTTGCAGCAGAAATCGACACTCATCAGACAGGCAATGTTTTTACAATCTTCTATTGACCAGTTTTGGTGAGAGTGTGCAAACTGTAGCCTCAGTTTCCTGTTCTTAGCTGACAGGAGTGGCACCCAATGTGATCTTCTGCTGCTTGTAGCCCATCTGCTTCAAGGTTCGACGTGTTGTGTGTTCAGAGATGCTCTTCTGCAGACCTCACTTGTCACAAGTGGTTATTTGAGTTACTGTTGCCTTTCTATCAGCTCAAAACAGTCTGGCAATTCTCCTCTGACCAGAAGTGCCGCTCACTGGATATTTTCATTTTTGGATCATTCTATGTAAACCCTAGAGATGGTTGTCTGTGAAAATCCCAGTAAATCAGCAGTTTCTGAAATACTCAGACACCAACAACCATGCCTTGTTCAAAGTCACTTAAATCAACTTTCTTCCCCATTCTGATGTTCAGTTTGAACATCGTTTGAATCGTCTTGACCATGGCTGCATCCAAAAACTTGGGCAGTTGTCTTGTTGCCTCGCTGCCCTATCAGGCAATGACTCTGCAGGCAGCGTTTGCGCTCAAAGGTACCTCACGAAACCGATTTCAGACAGACTTCTGAGGCAGCGAAAAAGTTTAATGATCTACTGCAAAATTGAGCGAGCTTTGGTGAGAACTAAACAAATATTTACTACTACAGTAGTAATTTCTCTCTAGAAATGACATCAGAAGTGGAAAATGTTGGTCAAAAATGTACATTTACCAACCTGGTCTCATGGAAAGACGTACCTGTGGGAACGTTTTCACGAGTCGCAAAAATACATACCAATACATACATATCACTGCAGTGTCCAACAGAAATGAACACTAGAGGCAGTAAAACAGCAAACGCTTTTAATCGTTTTCATACACAGTTACGATTACAGGGTCAGATTATGGATTAATAAAGACTTGTTTTTACGTCTCCTTGCACAATATTATGTTATGACTTCAAAACGCTTTTTACTAAAGTGCATGATTTGTAAACAAATATATTTTGGACTTGGCATCGGTTAACCAGCTCCATATGTTTCGCTTTTCTGACATAACAAGCTTGCTCGGTAGCTCAGCTGATACGGAGTTGAACTTAGGAGGCGGAAGCCTTGGGTAAGAATCCGGGGAAAAATGAGTCACGGTTAAAGAGCTCAAAGATGAGAGATCAAAACAAGCTTAAACATGCTCAATTACAGATGCTTTTTATGTCACATTTGTTAACACTATTGGGTAAGTTTAGGTGTAGTGTTGTTGTTGGTATGTTAATAATGGAGCATTACACTTTTAGCGCCACTCACCGGACAAAATTTCAAATCAGAACTGCAGTGATTCGTATAAAACCAACGTCATAAAAACGTACCATATTCACATTTATCTGTTCCGGCAAAAAAAATGAACATGCTTTTAGCGCCACTTAGTGGACATTTCACATTGAAACTGCAGTGATATGTACGCAATGGTACGTATTTTGCGTCTCACGAAAACGTTCCCACAGGTTAGTTTTTATAATGAGACCAGGCTCACACTTACACACAAACTGACCAGAAACCGCAACGTTCAGATGCCATCTTTCTTTTTTCTAGCTCAACTGTCACGGATGGAACGCATAGGATTGTGGGATATTAAAGGCAGCGAAGGATACATCTATGCTGCCTTCAAAAATTGATCAAATGAAGGTATCTCAGGAAACAGGAAGTGAAGCTAACATTGGATTCGGCCGTGCCTTGATGCCTTTCTACCTTGGAATGAGTCCTCCGAAGGCAGCATTAGCATTTTTAAGTTTTCGGATGCAGCCCATGCCTACATGTCTAAATGCATTGAGTTCCTGCCATGTGATTGGCTGATTAGATATTTGCATTAACAAGCAGTTGAACAGGTGTACCTAATAAAGTGGTCGGTGAGTGTATAGTGGTTAAAACAAATGTGACAACTAATGCAGTTTAGCGTCACTGATGTCAAACATGTCAATGCATTTCCATGTGAATTGGGCTACAGTTGGAAGACAAGAGCAAATGAGTAAAATTTCTGTGTTTGTGTGTGTGTGTGTGTGTGTGTGTGTGTGTGTGTGCGCGTGTTCCTTATAGTATTTGTTAGAGTATTTATGTTTTTTCTTTTTAGAGCTTGACTGGTCTATGTATGCTTTTGTTGTTAAAAAAAAAAAAAGAAAAAAAGAAAGAAAAAATGTTTGTTATTATGTCCACACTAAGGAGTAATAATTGCAGTGATTTGAGTGTGTGTTTTTACAGGCAGGCAGACCACCAAGACAAAAAATGCAAATGTTAAGTCACGAAACGCTGCAGTATAATGAGCAATAATAGTAGAGGAAGAAGTGTGTGTGGTTTCACAAAATCAACCCTCGTCTCTCATTAGATCAACACACTGAGTGTAATATTGCAAACACGACACACTATACCACGCAATACACTAACATTGCAGCTGTAACTTCAGAGTCTCGAGCCCGTGAAACATTCTGACAACAAGCAAGACAATCATTCAGCAAAAGTGGTCATTTTCCGATTATTCTGACACATTACATTTATAATATCACAATAACAGAGCTGTTGGACGATAAAAAACAACTAGAGGTGCTTTACATGTCGTTCACTTCCTCCACACAAACATACACACACTCACACACACACACACACACACACACACGTACACACACCATCAGATCATTAACAGATGCTGACAGATGGATTTCAGTGCCAAAGAAAGACAACAGGAAACACCAAAACTGATGTTATAATCCTGGATTAGCTCCTGCCAAGCTGTCCACACCAACCTAACAAGCACAAAAATCATCCATAACTCAAGGTTAAAACAAGCAGAACACACAGAGTCTGCAACCCAAAAGTAAGAACAGACTCAACACTCTCATTCATCACTGCTGCTGCTGTTTGTCTGTTCTCAGAGCATGTCTGTACGGAGCCCCGCACATGACATGCAAGAAAAAATTAAATCGTGCACACGATTTACTATTTCGTTCCCTCGATTTACTAAATCGTGCACACAACTTACTAATTCGTGCCCTCGATTTACTAAATCATGCGCACGATTTACTAAAACGTGCGCACGATTTACTATTTCGTTCCCTCGATTTATAAATCATGCACATGATTTATAAATCGAGGGAACGAAATAGTAAATCGTGCGCACGCTTTAGTAAATCGAGGGAACGAAATAGTAAATCGTGCGCACGATTTAGCCTACTATTATTATCCTGTATGTCATGTCTGGGGCTCCGTATGTCTGTTTCTTTCTGACAGTGAAATGAGGGATCTAAGGGATCATAGAAGAAGGATCATGTGACACTGAAGACTGGAGTAATGAGTGCTGAAAATTCAGCTTTGCCATCACAGAAATAAATTACACTTTAACATATTAAAATAGAAAATAGTGATTTTATATTGTAATAATATTTCACAATATTACAATGCAGCCTTGGTGAGCATAAGTTACTTCTTTCAAAAACATTTTAAAAAAATCTTACCGACCCCAAACTTTTGAACAATAGTTTATAACTTTTTTTTTTTTTGGTTACTACTACCACTAATTAAGTATTTACTATTCAAATAGTTCCTCACTAAAACTTTTCAATGATATCTCAATTGTTAACATTAGTTTATGCATTGGATAACTTGAACTAACAATGAGCAATACATTTTACTGTATTAATCTTTGTTAATTTTTTCATTGTTTCTTCATGTTAGTTCACAGGTCATTGACTAATATCAACAGTTATAATGTTTGAATTTAAAGATGCATTTGTAAATGCTTAAATGAAAATTACGAATATTAATGCTGTAGAAGTGCTGTTCATTGTCAGATCCTATTAGTTAATGTAGTTAACTAATGCTAATAAATTAAATCTTGTAAACTGTTACCATTTCCTTTGATAACCATCATAAATTCTAAAACTGATGAAAAGTGATAAGGAGATGGTTATTGGATATTATAACAAACTTCATCTATTTTACATGAGGAAGAGCACCACATTTACTCCAGTATGCCACATCCAATGAATCTACAAAAAACAGAACCTAGATCTCAAACGTCAGAATATAACAAGCTTAAATTGTCAGTCAGATTTACTGAATAGAATGTGTTTGTGTGCTTGTCACTGAAGTCAACTGGAGTCTTTTTTTCAAGCAACTGCACAGCAAAATCCCCGGAGTTAAATCAACTCTGCTCAGAGTATATGGTCCCACTCTACACTGTTAAAGCAACACTGAAGCAGAGTTAAAGTTAATGAGATAATTAAGCAATTAATTAAGTGATGATTGAGTATTAGTGATGAACACCTGCTGTTAACAAGCAGAATAACTGAAGAAAAGAGAAACACAACTGACTTTACATTAGCTGATTGTACCTAATTAACAATAACTTAAGGAATATTAATATTACTGCTATAGGCCAGGGTCACATTGGAACATTAGATATAATCTGTTGAAACAACCATTGGGTATAAGAAAAGCACATTAAAAAGAAAATGTATTATTATGATTATTATTATAACTAGGGATCTCGACCAGCATGCACTTCTATAGCCCATGGCTGGGCTAAGCACTGTAAATACCACAAAGCATGTGGAAATCCTTCAGTAAAGCACATCCTGTTTGATTAGACAGGATAAACACAGTGGAAATGAGAAGCAGCAGTGGTCACTGACTTGTAGAGAGCGCCTATTCGGTTCTTAATAAACATGCTAATTTCATTCTTGTGTCTAGATTTATTGAGTTAATCAAAGAGATGATGATAAACATTGGAATGGTAATTTATGCAAGTCAATGCAGAAGCCACAGAGCAAAGTTTGTGTTTGTAAAGTAAAACTTGCGAAATGTATGCAAAGTGTAATTTTAGCTATTCAAATTTTAAACTGCATCACATGGATGAATGATTTTAATCTCAGCCGTGTCGTTCTGTTGTCGTTGGAGGAAAGCGTGAGATTTTTTGTCTCAGGATTACTCAGGATCCCTCTCAAGGGAGAGCATGACTGACTGTCTGACTCACACACACAACAGAAGTTTGAGTCTCTAGGGCAGGTGAGCTGCTGTGGTCTCCGCTCATTATTTTAGAGAGCGTGTGTCTATTTGGGTGAGTCAAAAAGAGAGGGAGACAGAGGGAGTATGAACGGATCTGCTGCACCATCCACCAGCCCCTAATGAGGCCATTACTGCTTCAGCCTGTCCCTCTGCCATTCAAAAGCACTAATGCCCATCCTCTCACATGACACCAGCAGCACAGAGCAGGTCTGGAGTAATGGGCAGGAATGTAAGAGTCATTGTCTGCAGAGATACACATGAGTCAAGGTGACAACAGCAGAAGATCTATTTAGCCTTGAATATTTCTGTTTGTTCACTCTGTAAAGTTTATCTCTCAGAATCAGAAAACATCTCATGTTAGCAGGACAAAAAGAGTATATGGTGCCACTCTACAGAGTGTTAAAACAACACTGAAGCAGAGTTCAAATTAATGATTAATTAAGCAATTAATTAAGCGATGATTGGGCATTAGTGATGAACACCTGCTGTCAACAAGAATAACAGAATCACTGAAGAAAAGAGAAATACAACTGACTTTACATTAGCTGATTGTACATAATGGGCAGGAATGTAAGAGTCATTGTCTGCTGAGATACACATGAGTCAAGGTGACCACAGCAGAAGATCTATTTAACCTTGACTATTTCTGTTTGTTCACTCTGCAAAGTTTATCTCTCAGAATCAGAAAACATATCATGTTAACAGGACAAAAAGGGGGCGCTATGGGTGCATCTATGAACATCCATAGTGGTTTTGGTTGAGATATAAAGAGATTGTTCACCCAAAAATGAAAATTCTGTCATCATTTAGTCACCATCATGGCATTTCAACCATGTATGGCTTTTTATATAAAGATATTTTGGGAAATATCTACATGTCTACATTGTCTAAATGTCTACAATACATACATACAATAGAACTGGTCAAAGGTCACCAAAACTGTTTGGTTACCAACATTCTTCAAAATATCTTCTTTTGTGTTCCATAGAATCAAGTAAGTTATTCAGGTTAGGTTAGTAACGATATGAGGGTGAGTAAATGATGACAAAATGTTAATTTTTGCGTGAACTATCCATTTAACCAACATCATGAATTTCACATTGAAATACATTGAAACCAGTTAATTAATGATGAACAGTAACAGTGAATGTTGGGTGGTAAAATGCAAAAAGCAGCTCAACAGAACCTCAGAAATCTGGAAAAATCAAGAACAAGAATAGTAAAATGAATGTGGTGAAAAGGGCACATACCTCCCCTGTCCCTGATGGCCAGATTATTGCCCTTCTTCAACACAATGTCCAGTTGATACATTCCTGGCTTTGAAGGGGGATGAAGTTCTTCATTACTTGCTTCCACAATATTGATGCCCTACAGGGGGAGAGGAAAACAGTAAGGTGGTCAGACAGGGGTACGTACACACTGTACCAGGATCTCAAGCACACACTTCAGGGAGTCTATACCCAGTTTAATGTTTAATGTTATGAAGACTCCCACCACTATACCATAGAGCAGCTCAAGAGAACAGAAATAGCTCTGCTTCAAGGCTCCTTCTCTTAACTGTAATATCCAGCAGCAGAGAGAAGAAAGGACGTTTGCATTTCACTTTGCCCTCAAAGTTATATAATCATTCAGCCTCTACCATCACAAAATCCTGACCTCACAACCTTGAGATGTTCAAAAGAGCCACCGTCCTCACTTGCCTTTCCCTTCCGGGAAACTTCAGGCTATAGTTCTGTGAAGGTCTGGAAATGTTAATCCTCTGCTTATGTTATCGTTAGAAGACTATTTAACAGTTACCCTGCCTCTGAGCAGGTCATCAAACCAAAAAGTATCAAAGAGAAACATTAAAACCCGATTATACTGCAACAGAAGATGGAATGCTAATTTCCAGATGACTGTAGGGCTAACCATTAGCGGCTTGTTGATTTACACTGTTTTCTGCGTATTAAAAACAGAGCTAGATTGTTACTCAGCAAGAACTTATTATCTGAAGCTCCTCAGAGTTTACAGTATTTACCACTGAGAGAGTTTTTGCCTCTATTCATCTTCGTTGCGGTATTATCTTGCACTATCAGCAGCATACTGTATGAAATCTGCACCTTTATATTAAAAGATCAATTACTCTGCAAACTTCCATTAAAGTGCTGTCACCAGTTTCTTGTAATAAGAAATATGCAGTGTAGTGTACTATGTGTTGCATGCTAATAATCTTTATGAATCAAGGAGATATTAGTATACAGTAGTAAATTACTTTACTGCTTTGTACCCTCATAGGGCTCTGGGCACAGTTTGTGGTGACTTGGCAGTACCTCATAAAGCATCTACATCCATGCACACTTGTGCTTCCAAACACCAACACACACACACACACACACACACAAAGCATTCACAATATGATAAACTACATAAAAGTGCTGGTTGGCTGCTGATGCCGTGTAATGTGCAGTAAGGTTTTTTTCACAAATAAAAAAATTAACACAACATACAACTACTTAAAGGGTTAGTTCACCCAAAAATGAAAATAATGTCATTTATTACTCACCCTCATGTCATTTATTACTCATTTTCATTTTTGGGTGAACTAACCCTTTAAAATAAAACTTAATTTGTAGTTTGAGTGCTACATTTAATTTTTCAATTAACTTTTCACTCAAATGGTTATGGGGTATGGAATATAATATAATTTGTAATGAAAAAAATAAATAAAATTAGAAAAGTACAAAATGAAAGCATCTGGACCTCACTGTATGTTTAAAATGTTTTTTAAACGCTCATATGAAATGAGATGCAGTCCTAGAAAAAGCTGGTTAATGCTTGGGGCAGTTGTGGCCTAGTGGTTAGAGAGTCGGATTTGTAACCCGAAGGTTGAGGGTTTGAGTCGGTTGGGGCTAGAAGGGATACAGCTACGGCCAGATTGTCCTACCAGGGCTTACTAGGTATGTGCACATCAATATTGCATCATTTTTGTCACGCTGAATAACAATTAATTAATTACTGCATTGGCATTATTGTAAGGGTAGGTTTAGGGTTGGGGTAGGTGTAGATGTTAATAAAACAATGTGATGATTGCAACAAAGGTTGGGAAGACAAGACAAAGCAATTTGGAAAGGGAGAGACAAAGTGTCATATTCACCAGAACCTACAATATATTACACCTCTGTGTGTAGTCTCTGAAATTTGCATTCCGATGCAATGACAATAAAAGCTTGAAATTGAAACACTCAGTGCAGAAACAAACACATTCATATCCTCACTGCCAAGAGAAGTTTATTTTCATCATCATCTTTTTTTTTGTTTTGTTTTATAAGAGTTCATCTTGAATAAAACAGCACCCTGACACTACTGTCACTCAACAAACACTGTTTATTATTCAGTCTTAAAGAATGACAAGAGGTTTGGAAGGTAATTGTGCCCTCAGGTCCTTGTTATTGTTGTGTTTTAGAATTTCATTTCCGTTTCAGTTTGCTCATTATGACAGTTTTCTGGTGTCTAGCCATAGCATGGCTTTAGGAGCATTAGGGATATGAGCCGAATCATTAAAAGTTTCACATCAGGAAGTTTCAATCATATTTTTTGAGTCACTCCATTATTAAGCATTAGACAATGGCAGGCCTCAAAACTATTTTAAGATTATTTATGTAATTATATAAAGGAGAACATAAGTGGATGATACAGTAAATAAGTCAAGTATTAATCCACTGCAAATGGACATGTGGGCTTACAACAGTTTCTGATTCACAGTCACATGTTAACATACTGTACAATGACGCTGAAACTACTAAAATTATGCTATGATTAGGACATTTTTCAGAAATGTTCACAATATAGTGCAAAAAGATGATTATGAATATTTCAAAACAGACTGATCTCCTCTGAGAACTAAATCCTGAGTGAATCAAACATATCCCTGAGGGCTGCATTTAACCTTCTAACATTAAGTCAGAAAATATTCTGAAAGCTGTGTAGTGTTTTGAAGAAATTGTGTAATCACTATTTATTTTTAAATTCACCCATATGAAATAATATGTGAAATCCCATTTTATGTAAAAATATAGCATCTGCATACATGCATACATAGTGCAACATTTTAAAGGTACACTGTTTAACTTTGGCCCTCTAGCAATTAACAAATCTACATACATTTTGTGGAAGATCATAGTTTTGGTTGTGATTCGGCTCTGCATGACTGTGCCGATGAATATGGTTAACCTACTGCTCATAAAACATTCACTACTAGGCTTAAGAAATATCACCAGTTTATATGGAAAGGATCTCAAGCTGACTAGCTGAAGATGTTATTGTAGCTATACCCATTAATAGACATGATTCTTCCTTGAAAACAAATTCCAGCACAGCGCTACAACAACCATAATGAAATCCCAGGTGAAAAAAAAGTACATTTCTATAATGTACTTAAAGTGCTCTATTTTCGTGCACTAATTTTGTACTTAATATACTAAAAAGTCTTCTTTAGTACTTCTTCAGATAATCTTAAGAACATCTTAAGATTATCACATTAAAATGATCATCACATTAAAATGTGCTTTTAATATACTATCTCTGTATTTAAAAAATGTATTTAGTTACCACTTGTAGTATATTTGAATACATAGTGTACTACAAGTTGTAACTAAATATATTTTTTAAATACAGAGATAGTATATTAAAAGCACATTTTAGTTCATATTTCATGGTGTCTCAAAATAGCACAGTTGAGTACACTTAGATGTTCTGAAGATTATCTGAAGTAGTACTAAAGAACAATTTTTAGTATATTAAGTACAAAATTAGTGCGTGAAAATAGAGCACTTTAAGTACATTATAGAAGTGTACTTTTTTTTCACTTGTGATGACCCTTCACAATAGATAATGCTTTACAATGAACTCTGTTAAAGAGCTCCATATGGCAATTTATCTGTTCAATAAAATGTCTTACTAATACTGTTGAGTAATAAAAAACGGCATCTCCATGTTGCTTTTACAACATTTCAAATCCCTCAGTTCTTGCTATCTCAAAAAAGCCAAGCCAATGTTGATTCTCGTATTCTCATATTATTATGAGCTCTGTCGCATTCTCTTTTTGCCAGTAGACTCTCTTCTGTTTTTTTGTTTTTTTAAACAGGTGATTTCATAGTTTTTGAGTGTTCCATGTCAAACTTTCTTGCTCGTTGTGACAACTAACCTAGCAGGAGTAACTTTTCTCTATGACAAGACATGCATGGGTGAGTGTACGCAATTTCCAGTGAAAACCATCCCGTAAGGTCTAAAACACTTATAACAGGCTTACCATAGTGAATCAGGGTAAGACAAAACACATTTTGGAAGGATTGATGATGTATTGTTTTTATTTAAATTTTAATAATTGTCATTATTTAAATTTTATTAATTTTGAACAAAAATTTTTATAGTGTAAGTCTTATCCATTTTACATCATCAACATTTCTTTGTTTTAAATTGTTTAAGCAGAAACATGTATTTCCAGGTTTAAATACAATACCTAGAATATATTTAGTCCTTTAGTAGATGTGTTTGGCAGTTTAATGCAGACACTGGCATATACATTTCAGCTTATCATATCATTTAGTCCACTTGCCCCTAAGGTCAGGCTTCATTATTAGCCGACACACCTGTGGGTTTTTGCTGAGAGGATCATTTAATAGAGACACTCAGTTTAACCTTTGGATGATATAACTGTCCTTATAAGGGCTCTGGGCTGCATCTCTCTGAATGATACAGATTCCTTTTTAATCCAACCACCTCAAACTACATTCTGCTATAAATGCTTTCAAATGTGTTGCTACTTTTATACACCTATTTATCTCCCCTCTGTAGATTCTGTCCTGAAATACATTAACAAGTAATGTCCATTGTAGGAGCTAATGAGCTTCTTTTCGTATTTTAGAGTAACCTGATTTGACAATAATCCAAAATCAACTGAAACAATGTCTATGAAATATAGACTATAAAACCATTCTTTATCATGATTTACTGGTATTTAAATTGTTAAACTATTGTTGCAGTTTGAGAGACAGTAAGTACATTCCTCTTGGATCTATTGTTTACACGTTACTCACACGAGTCAATAATTGCCAAGAGCAGCTACAAAATAAACACTTACTAAATATGGCAATCCATAAAGATAAATAAAAGCTCCTTCTCTTACCTTTCTCTTATGTCTCTCCAGGGTCAAAAAGCATTTAGCGGAACTGATCAGAGCTTTGCATAATAAGCGTCACTCATGAATAAGAGATGACGGTGATGAAGTTTCAACCTCTGGAGTCTTACATACAGTAAAGAGCTTATAATGACAGGGATATAGGATATTCCACTCCACAGGTATGGACATAATTTCACTGGACAGATGGCACGGGTATGAGAGGGGTCAGAAGTGTCATTACGGTAGGATGTAAAAGAACACAGTATTTGAGATTTAAACTCTGTATGTATAATTGTGGTAATCCGTGGTAATCAATATACATCTCAACGGATTCCAATTCTGATGTTAGTGTTTATTTTGGTGTGCTTTATGGCATGAAAATGTATGTTTTTTAATGGTTATGATTTTTTTTTTGACAGTATTCAGAAAAATATACAGAATAAATGCTTCTTATATCAGGGAACACGAATGAACAAACAAACAAATGAACGAGTTAATAAACAAAAGAATTAATGAACATTCCCTGTGTGCACAGAAAAATCAAGCCAACTCAACTTTAGGTAGACATGTCTACATGAAAAAAGTAAATAATTAAATAAAACTATTATTATTATTATTATTATTATTATTATTATTATGTTTTGTCTCAAAACTAATGATTATTTGTTGATCTAATCCACTTATCAACAGCTATGTTTCCATCTGCCTATTTTTATGTGAATTTTGGGATATTGCATAAAAAAAAAAATGCTGGATGGAAATGCCAAGATGCGCATAAAATCTAAAAATGTGCATAAAAAAAAGATTTGCACTCAATTGAGGCAGAACATTTTTTTTATCCGATAAGAAGTCATGCGCATAAACTATGATGGCAAAACATTTACTGAATAAATCCCTCAATATGCAACAAAAAAAAACCCAAAAAACAAGTGACTTCACCTCAACAGTGGATGTGACTGGATAACTGAACTAACCAGCTGACCAACTTCATTGCACAGCATCTCAAATATTAGTTTGGTCATCCTGAAATGCCTGCGCCAAAGTCTGTCATCAAATGGTTGGGTATAATGACCAGAACTGTCTCACGATTGCGTTCCCAAACATGAGGTATCCGCCTCCGAATGCAAGTTAACATGACAGCGTTTATTGCGTTTCGTCAGTGCACACTTAGGAGCAATTAATTTATGATGTGCGAAAAAAGAGCCACAGTGGCTTCCCTGATTCCAGCAACATCTATTTTTATTACAGATATTTGCGCCAATTTTCCACAAAGTGATCATTTTGTACACATGAACACATGGTTTGGAAACGGTGCTTTATTCGCAAATGTTTTATGCGATAATACAAGTTAAAAATCATAACTTTGGATGGTAATTTTTTTCACTTTTCCTGTCGGAATAAAGGTAAAAAGCCTTAAAAAAAGAAAACAAATGGCACTTAGATATTTTAAAGTCCTATTAGACATGCTCCATCTACAGAATATTGTCGCTAACCAAGCACATCCAAAGTGAGATTATATCACCTGAGCCAACTATCTGTTCTGTTTATATGAGACTGCCAGCTCAGTTTACAAAGTGTCTTTGTAATGGTTCTGTCACAACCATTTCAGTGGTTTACTGGTAAAAGTTTAATGACACTGATGATTGATGTGAAATATGTGAATTTATGGGAGCTTCTTCACAGAGGTATTTTCCATTGGGTTCATCACTGCAGAGTTATCACATACATGGGATTGTGTATGGAGCAGCATGAAGTAATAGATGTGCTCTTATTTGGCTACAGAGGATAGATTTGTTTATTTCCACACACTGCAGGTGGCAAGAGATAAATTGCATTTGCATTCGTGTCTTTTTTTTTTAAGGTTAGCCAGGAGAGGTTCGGATGTAGGTCATGCTAATGGAGGTGTACAGAGACCTGGAATTAATACAGTTCACCAAAAAAAAAAAAAAAAAATCGGTCATTTACTGAACCTCTAAACCTATATAATTTTATTTCCTCCACAATACAAAAAAAAGGAAAAGCCCGCATTCAGTGAAAATGAGTGGTTACCACAGCTATTTAGCTCCAAAATGTGCTATATTCCAAACTTTACCAAAGTCATACAATAACTTTGTGTGAACAGACCTCAAAATAAGACATTACTACATGAGCGTGAGCAAATAATGATCATTTTTGGGTGAACTATCCCTTTACTCTGTGACACTATTCACACATTAAACTCTCAATAATGCCTTTATATAAAGTTCATGTTATAAAAATGATAAAAACTCAATAAAAGCAACAACATATCTAACAGTGTACACTTTCCTTTTCCACTGTGTAGGGAACAATCAATAACCGCGTAACATCAAAAAGAGGACATGTCTGGACTGTCTCCAATAGTGTCTCAATTCTATTTGACTACCATGATTGATAAATGTGACAGAAATATAATCAACATCTCTGTTAGAGTGGCAGGCAGCCATCTGGCTAAGAGCTTTGGATAACAACAAATGTGTTGTGGGTCACTGCAGTAATATAAAGTTGCCATAGAGTAAAATATGTAAACACTGATAGATTTGTTTTATGATATAAAGAAACAAAGGTGCCAATACAGTGGTACTTTGATATATGCCACAGTACTAAATCATTATCATATTCATATATCACGGTATTCACACAGTACTCCAAGTTATAGTATTTCAAACAATACCATAATAGTAAGGTACACTCTTAGAAAAATATGTTCTATACAAAACCCTAGGGTTCTTGACTCAATTTTAAAGAACGCTTTATGACAAAAGGGTTCTACATAAGGAGAAATGTCTTAAATGATTGCATTGTACTTCCATGTTTAACAGGGTTTTTTTTTTTCTAGTGATTAAGTATGTTTATGAGCTGTTTAATTCTTAACATTTAATTAAAAATAAAAGTGAATTAAAACAAAATTAACTAATTAACTAAATCTATAAAATTATGGAAACCCTAAAAGGTTCTATATAAGCGACTGACAGAACCCTTTAAAAGTGACCTATTATGCAAAATTCACTTTTACATGGTGTTTGAACATAAATGTGTCAGCAGTGTGTGTACAGAACCACCCTATAAATGGTAAAAATCCACCCACTCCTCTTTTTTAATCCCCAAAAATCATAAGCAGTGTCTCAGAACAAGCCGTTTGCATATTCTAGCTTTTGTGACATCACATTGCTTAGGCCCCACCCACAACTGCTGATGGACTCTGCCCTTTTAGCATAGACCCTGCCCTAAGTGAGCTGTACACAGTCTGTCATGTTTATCTCCTCGCCAGAGCATTTAACAGCATCATTCAAGTAAGAAATCTATTCTTATCAAAGCTACTAAAGTTAATTTTTTATTCAAGAGCAGTGAGTGATTTTCTGTTTTTCTTTTGTTGTTTGATTCATATTAACAGTATATATATAGCAGTAGGTAGTGTATATTATGCTGCTGTCACTTTAATACACAGATCTAGTATACACATGCGATTTCTTTTCTTGCTGCTTACGTTCACAGACATAACTGACTGTGTTTATGTGAACTTTGTGTGTTTTTGACATAACCTTGTGTGTAATTGACAGTTTAAGAGCAATTACACGTAAATAGAACTTAGTTTAATACTCACGGGACGCGCCATCTGGCAGCTCTCTGTGTGCATGCTTCGGGTGTGTGCGCTCAGAAAACCATATAGCAGAAGTTTAGACTGATATGACTTTAAAACGCATGCAGATAATAAACTTTCATGATGATGAAGAACTGCTGTAGAAGAATTTCTACAAAACAAACAGCGACTCATTATTGGCTGGCTCTTGTGTCAGCATCACACGCATGCGTCGCGAGCCGCGTTCTGACGTAGAACCTGGAAGAGCTGAACGTAAACAGCGTATGAGAATGACACAGAAGAGAAGATATTGTTGAATAAAGTCGTTATTTTTGTTTTGTTTTTGCGCACAACAAGTATTCTAGTCACTTCATAAAATTAAGGTTGAACCACTGTAGTCATGTGGACTATTTTAACAATGTATTTAGTACCTTTCTGGACCTTGAAAGTGGTGGTTAAATTGCTGCCTATATGGAAGAGTCAGACAGCTCTTGGATTTCATCAAAAATATCTTAATTTGTGTTCCGAAAGTCTTACAGGTGTGGAATAACATGAGGGTGAGTAATTAATGACAGAATTTTCATTTTTGGGTGAACTAACCCTTCAAGCGCTTCCCCTCAGGGGAATCCCCACCAACATTTTGAAGTGCGTTCAACTTCATCAAGTGGATGAGGGAAGTTTATTTGGACAGACCCTCGACCCCTCGATTTTGACCGAGGGTTCAGTCAAGAGTGATAATGTAGTGTTTTACTCTGACTAGTACCTTCAATGTAGAGGATTGCCTCAGCAGGATTACATCACCAAATGTTAGTATGCAAAATATATATTTTTATATATATATATATATATATATATATATAATTTTTTTTAAAAAAATCCTAGATAGGAAAGGATCTATCTGTTTACAAGAAGCAGCCCTTTCATGTGTTTTTAAAGCACATGTGAATGAACAGCTTTTTGAAACTGTAACTGAAACCATTTTCAGCAGGAAGACAGAAGTTAACTGAAAAAAAGAAACAGTCTAAACCACTAATTCTATTCAATGCCTGTCTTTTTTCTGGGTGAGTTCTGGGACCAAAATAATTGTACCAAGTGCAAAGTGACTCCAAGTGCTCCCTTGAATGGTTTGCAATCTTCTTTTTCACTTTACAGAGATAGATAAAGTCTCAAAGCAATGCAATATGACCTCGGTTAATGGATTCTAAGAGCTGGTGAGACCTATCTGTCACTGATCAGTTGCAGCCGGTTTTCATCTGTCAGTGACCCTCAACACAGAACATAAGGCAGCTCTTCACTATATCATTCATCATCATCTTAATGAAAACACAAGTACGGTTTTCTGATATGTACTGATATGCCCATTGAAAATGATTTAAGAAAAAAAAAGTCACATGCCAAAAAAAGAACAATAAAAGTGACAAATATGAGTAAAGGATGACAATATTACTCATAGTAACTGTAATAATATATAACAGCTGTAAAAGTTTAGCCTTATGTAATATGAAATATGAAAAATTTTCAAAATGGCACAATAGTGTTGTTCGAACATGAAAAAAAAAAACCCATCACATTAGCAAAGAGCTCGCTGAGAAAGCCAGTGAAGATCAATTTAAGCAGCGCTGAAGCCAGACTGCTTTCAGAACTCTTTCAATGTGCCCTAGTTTATGAACTACATTATTCACATGTTTATGGTTTCATTTTGAAGCTTCGCTCTCCATCACATTGAAAGCCACTGTATTTGTTTCGCACTTTTTCAGCATGGGGAAAGGAGTCATTCATCAGTTGCAGGATAACTACATCCACACACAAATACATGCTTGTGCCTTGCACACACACGTTTTGTTTGTGACTATCCACTTAATGATCCATCCATTTAGCAGTATGTCTTTTCATCCTGCCACTGGCTCTAAAATCACCTCCTCTTATGGGCAGTAAGTGAACCAATAACAGACTGCAACATGGCCGGCACTGTTTATTGTGTTACAAGTTTAGCTGAAAGAGTGAAATGTTATTCAAAGCTAAAAATGTACAGCGTCTTTAGTAGCTCCACAGGCATCTGCATATGCAAGAAGAATAGCTATAACAACCACTAAAGAATGAAAAAAGATTTCATCTTAGCAGCCACAAAAATTATGCACAACACATTTTTAACATGTTATGGTTAGTAATGTTAATTTAGAATAAGGATTGTGCAAACCTGACGAGCTGACCTGATGAAAGTATGTGAAATTTAAATTCTTAGGACAAACAAAAGCTCAGACAAATTAGTGAACACAGAAGAATGCAAGGAAAACATTAATAGCAACACCCACACAAAAGGCTAACCATCAATTTTTATATACCACTATATATCATCAACATTTATAAATACCATCATATTTACCTTTGGCTTATAAAATCAGTTCATAAGCCAAATACCAAAGCCATAATAGATCTAAAGTAAGGAGCGTGACTAGACTCAGAGCCAATGAGATATATTGTGACTTTAAATTATCTTATTTAATTGATTCACTGAACATTCTGGTAAATGTGCCCACAATAGGCTGGTGCATTTTAGCATAGGCTATTTCTTTAAAACTTGAAATCGATGTTCTCCAATTACTCACTAAAACATTCTGGAGGTAGTCTGAATCAAATTAATGCTGCTTTGCATTATTGGGCTAAAGCAAAAAGGAGCTCAAAGAATTTACAAAATTAATTTACACAGACCTATATAATTACAGCCTGGTCTCATTGTTAATACGTAGGTATTAATACGTAACTTTCAAAGACACAAAACGTACATTTTTGTACGTTTAGAAAGGTGCTAAAACGTACAATATTGACGTAATTATGGCACTAAAACGTAAAAATACTTACGTTTTTTACAGCGAAAAAACGTAAAATATTTACGAATCTTATCATGTCTTAAAGATACATGTATAATTTCCCTTTTATCGTTTTGTAGATAAATGTAAGATACCTAAACCCCATCCCGAACCTAAACCTACCCATTTTATACAGAATGTTAAAAGAATAAAACATAATGGGCAGAAATGTGTAGGAAAATGACAATTTTAGTAAAAATATAACATTAAAACGATATTTTGAGCCACTAATCCTACACCTACCCCTAAACCTACCCATAACCATTTCTTTAAACTACCTACTAATACAAATAAAAGAATGACAGACAAACAAGCATAATCACAATCATTTTTTTTTATTTTTTTTTTTTGCGAAAATGTCAAAAGTGGTACCAAAAGTAGTTAAAATGATGATGAGTTCCAGTCACAGTCCTCTCTGGCGGTAAAGTTTTTTATAGGGTACAGAGCAGAATTTAACTTACTAATCCATGAAAATATGATGAATGCGGCTTCTCTCCGTGAAGGCGCGCACTCATTTCAAATGTCAATCCACTGGAACACGGCATGTCGTAATCTGTGACGAAGGTGAGAACCAATGAGCGTTTGATATCAGTGCCGTAAACCATGTCGTAACACTTCTCGAGGGTGGCGCTACTTTCAAATTTGAATCATAACGAGCGCGAGCTTTGACTGTGACGGTCGCTGTTGCTGAGAATCAAAATGAAGATCGATGGATAAAGGGCTGAATTTGGATCTGTTCCTTACAAACATATGGATTCTAAAGATTGGGAGTACAGCGAACAAATAAAATTGATGTGATTTGTGAATTTATGTTGTGTTTTGGTGTATCTTATCAGTCACTGCATAGGAGAAAACGCCTTCTGTGTCGCACAGCAAACAAACTAAATATTACAAAATGGTTAAACAATTACAGAAAATTTATTCATAAGGTTTTAAATTGTAGTCTTGTTTAACATTATGCAATCCTCCGAAACGAGCAGCACAAGTCACAAACAGAACTGTTATTTCATATTAAGTAGATGAGTAAACTGATATCAATAAATTCGACTAAAAACAACATTAAATCATTAAAGCCACGATTTTAATATTAATACATGGGAATTCATATACATTCACACTTTACGTTAAATGAATTACGTTTTTATTGCTGTTAATACGTAAGTATTTTTACGTTTTAGTCCTCTAAATACGTCAATGTTGTACGTTTTTGTGTGTATGAAAACGTAAGTAAATGTACGTGTGGTAGAACCACAATTTACGTAAAAATACATACGTATTCTCATGAGATCACGTTGATAATTAGACAAAAAAATATAATATAATTTTTTTGTTTGTTTTTTAAGTTGCCAGCCACTGCATATATTATATTATATTATATTATATTATATTATATTATATTATATTATATTATATTATATATACATACATACATACATACATATATAGTCAAACCAAACATTTTTTGGTATTTTTATATATTTTTACTAGTGGGTGCAGGACACTATAGTTCATTTAAGTAAATGAGGATAGCAAAATAAAGTAAACTGTGACATATTATACCCAAAAATTCTTCATACAGTGGACTACCGGTAAAATTGATAAAAAAAAAAAATTAGAACCAAAATTATTCAGACACTTTGACCTGACCATGTTTTGCTTAAGTGTTCTCTGTGATAATTAAGATACATTTTTCTAATACAGTTTAACTCTGAGATCTTGTCATATTTTATTACCATTTTTTTAAACTATAGTGAATAAACTGTAATAATGAATTAAATGTTCAAGGTGTCTGAATAAATTATGGTTTGACTATATATATATATATATATATATATATATATATAGTTGCAAGAAAAAGTATGTGAACCACTTGCAGAATCTGTGAAAATGTTAATAATTTTAACAAAATAAGGGAGATAATACAAAATGCATGTTATTTTTTATGTAGTACTGTCCTGAGTAAAATATTTTGGTAACACTTTATTTTAGGGTATTTTAACTAGTTGCTTATTAGCATGCATACTACTAGAATATTGGCTATTTATTAGTACTTATTAAGCACATATTAATGCCTTATTCTGCATGACCTTATTCTACATTCTTAATCCTACCCATACCTAAACTTAACAACTACCTTACTAACTATTAATAAGCAGTAAATTAGGAGTTTATTAAGGGAAAAGTCGTAGTTAATAGTTTATATGTGTTCCCTATACTAAAGTGTTACCAATATTTTACATAAAAGATGTTTACATATAATCCATAAGACAAAAAAATAGCTGAATTTATTAAAATAACCCCATTCATAAGTATGTGTACCATTGATTCTTAATACTGTGTGTGGTTACCTGGATGATCTACGACTGTTTTTTTGTTTTGTGATGGTTGTTCATGAGTCCCTTGTTTGTTCTGAGCAGTTAAACTGAGCTCTGTTCTTCAGAAAAAAATCTCCAGGTCCTGCAGACTCTTCAGTTTTCCAGCATTTTTTGCATATTTGAACCCTTTACAGCAGTGACTGAATGATTTTGAGATCCGTCTTTTCACACTGAGGACAACTGAGGGACTCAAACACAACTTTTAAAAAAGGTTCAAACATTCACTGATGCTCCAGAAAAAAACATAATGCATTAATAGATGGGGGGGTGAAAACATTTGGAATTTGAAGATCAAGGTAAATTGTATTTAATTTGTCTTCCCAAGTATTTTCTGTTGCTTCCGAAGGGCAGTACTAAATGAAAAATTATATTCAAGCGAATTAAGAAAAATTTGGACCTCTTCATCCTGTTCAAAAGTTTTCACCCCCGGACTCTTAATGCATCGTGTTTCCTTCTGAAGCATCAGTGAATGTTTGAACCTTTTCAGTTGTCCTCAGTGTGAAAAGACGGATCTCAAAATCATTCAGTGACTGTTGTAAAGGGTTCAAATATGCAAAAGATGGTGGAAAACTGAAGAATTTTTGGGACCTGGAGATTTTTTCTGAAGAACAGAGCTCAGTTTAACTGCTCAGAATAAACAATGGACTCATGAACAACCATCACAAAAAAAACTACACACAGTATTAAGAATCAAGGGTTCACAAACTTTTGAACTGGGTCATTTTAATAAATTCAGCTATTTTTTTGTCTTATGGATTATATGTAAACATCTTTTATGTAAAATATCTTACACAGGACAGTACTAAATAAAAAATAACATGCATTTTGTATGATCTCTCTTATTTTGTTAAAATTTTGCACATTTTCACAGATTCGGCAAATGGTTCACATACTTTTTCTTGCAACTGTATATATATATATATATATAGAAAATGATATAATGATTATAATGCCAATTGTCAATTAAATTGTTAAAAGAAGTCTCTTATGCTCACCCAAGGCTGCATTTATTTGATTAGAAATACAGTAAAAATAGTATGATTACCATTTAAAATAACTGTTTTATATTTTAATAAACTTGTGTAAAAAACCTGTGGTGGCAAAGCTGAATTTCAGCAGCCATTACTCCAGTCTTCACTGTCATACGATCCTTCAAAAATCACTCATATATCACATTCTTTGTGTAACTTTCAAGAACATATGGGAATTTCTCAGGCAGCATTGGAGCGAGATCCAGTCCAACGCCTACCGAGAGTTCTGAGCTACGGGAAGCTCTAATCCACCCTCAGCCCACTCAGCCTTAACCCATCGGGGCCGGTGAGCCTGTTCCATCAGATGCTATTTCTGTCAGACCCAGGCAAGCAAAGACAGGTTGGGCTGAAGCAGAGGCACTGTGGGATTTTATATACTCCGTACAGCATAAATGAATCCACAGGGCCCTTTATCATGCTGCTTATGTAACGCTTCGGCTTGCCAACAGAGAAGTGCTACAATTACAGAGTAGATAATCAAAGTGGCACCCAGCATGGTGGTGGATGACAGAAATTTCAAGCAAATGATGTGAAGTGATAACTGAAATTAACCCACAGAAAATCTCAGGAAAATTGAGTGAATCAGATTCTGTCAAATAGTTTGATGGCGTGGTTGATATTAAATCCACGCTTGAGATCAATATTGCTCTCGTAAATGTACTGGAACTAAAAAGCCATAACATCGGATGACTAAAAGACCACACATTATTTACTATGTTTATTTTACCTTTTCCTGATCCCTGCGGCAAAAAAGGAAATGTTTTTTGTGATAAAATCTGAGTCATGCTCTGAATGAAAGTGTTTGATCGTTGTTTCCTCTCAGAAGGTTTGGCTCTGCTGAGTCATGATCTGTCTTCCCTTGATCACAAACTCACTACCTTTACCATTCAGACTAAAGAAATGTGTCCTGACTGTCAGTTATACACCAAAAAACAGAGAAATCACATTTACTTTCTGAGGGCTAGATTCATGTTTTGAATCAAGCCTCTGATCTTAAGGCTGGAATACACTACAAGACTTTTGTCGATATTTTTATCGCAATTCGCAGTGTGGATGAGTCACTGCAAGTTACTGAAAGTCTGCAGATTTTGTCAGAATTGACAAATTTCACAGAAAATCCCAGTGTATAATAGGCAAAGTTTTTTTTTAGCTGCTAGTTAGTAGTTCTCCACTATACTAATAACACTGGCACATGGGACATGGACCACCAAAAACAGGGGTTCTCTGAAAGGGATATGAGCCAATTAAATCTGAAACTGCAAAAGAAGACACATGAACTGTTTTGTTAATAACCCTCTGTAGATCCAACAGTCCATGGGAGGGGATAAAAAATTGTGGAAGTAGGCTTTAATTTGTAGTTTTCTTGAAAGCTCTAGAGCTGTCAACAGTCCGCCAGATGACGCAAAACTTTTGCTGACAAATAAATGTGAATTTCTTGGTCTAGGTCACACAGTAAACACTGCTCATTTACATATACTACCGACATTGTAACAATAAAAAACGGGTTGAAAATCAGTTACACTTTAAGTCTGATGCTAAAAGCAAACAGCAAACGGTGTATACACTCACAGTATGCATATATATTATATATATATATATATATATATATATATATATATATATATATATATATATGGCCAGACAGTGATTCATGTTTTATGAATCGTTTAAATATTGTTTTCTGGGATGCCATGGCTGTTGAGATGGTGTTCTGAATTGAAATGAGCAGAGGCTTGGACACAGAAACAGTATTCCTTTCATCACAACTTAAAACATGGATTCTCATAGAATTAGAATGATTATTGCAATTCTTATTTAAGATTATTATCGTTATCATTATCATTATAGTTATCATCCTTGGTGTGAACAGGCCATTATTCAGTCAGGTGTTGTTTGATTAATATTAACAACATAGACAGCAACAGACAGAATATGAACTAAGATCACAAATATTTTTTCTTTCAGATTTCAAACCTTGTATGTATTTAATGGCTGTATTAAAGAAGTTCATGTTACTGGTTGAAACCGAAGAAGGAGCCAGATGCTAATGTGGTAAGTGAACGAATGGGACAGATCTGTTAATGAGGTTGAGGAGAGAGTTTGACTTTCACTAATGACCCTGGACAGAAAAAGGACATTTTGTGACTCCTAATTAACTGTGGAAAAATATGATCTCTCAGATTTAGCTCCATTCCAGAGCTTAGAGTAACCTAGACTCATGCTAATTATACTGTGGCTCTATTGATAGAATGTGATCATCTGGGTTTTCTTTCCAGCTTGTGATTAAGACACAGTCATAAAACATAGTATCCGGCACATGAAAGAAAGTTGTCATAACTTATGTGTATAGAAATGTAGTCCTTTTTGCTGTCAGAACATGTAAAGCGACCATTTATTTATTTATTTAGCCATTCAGCAACAATTGCTATTTTTATGGCAATATCAAAGCAATTTAAAACAAAAGATATATAACTAAATAAATAAGAAATAACTAAATAAGAAATAACTAGGCTTCTTACAAAATTGCAATAAAATTACATAAGATTGTCCAGTTTAATATTTGCTATCAAAAAAAAAAAAAAAAAAAAAAAAATCTTGGTGAAACCTTTTTAACAACATCAATAAAGAATTTTCTAAATAAAATCCTGGGTTATCTTGTTTCAAAATTAAAGATCAAGATGTCACATAAAATAGACTGTGCATAATATGCAGTATATCAAGTATACAAAGGAAAATATAAACAGCCATTCAATAGCTCTGTGTAAAGAAAAAAAGAAAGACAGAACTTATTTAAACGAACATCCCATTTACATTTACATACAGTGCATTTGAATATTTTAATTCAAAACGTGTCACACCAGGTTTGATGTGAGACAATAGACACCATACTGCTCCTTAAAGAACAAAATATTACCATTTCTGTCATATTATATATTTTCAGTAATTAATTAATTACTAATAAAAAACATGATCAACTAATATAATATTAGTAAATATTAAATATATTTTAAAAAAGGGCTTCACTGACGAATGAGTGTTCACTCTAATTGATCTGGAAGTGTGCATTTTGTGTTTTATGAGGAAGGCTGCTTCAGGTCATCTGTGAATATGACTGATGATGATAAAGATGCCTGAATGGAGCATTCTGGGAGAAGCACAGGACATCTAATCAATGATGCACTAGGAGTCTAAAGAATAACATGATACAAATGAAAAGCGTGAAATGCTGCAGGAAATAATAAATGAGTGGAAGACGTGACTGAACACGTTCCCATTTTAATGGCAGAAGAATGGTTTGGGAGGTTGCAGATATAATTTTGCAAATAACATGCATCATCTTTTCTAAGCCTTTCTAAACAACAGCATTTTATCTGAAGATAAAGCTGCCTGAATTCTTTTGTTGGAGGTCTGTTCACAATTAGAATGCTTTGGTGCTTCAGACGACGGTAAGAAGACTGTGGCCCAGTTTAACACTGTGGGAAACATACCATTATCTACCATCAGTAATCAGGATAACAAGCTGTACGCATGCTTTTGATTCCGCAAACAAAAGTCTTGGAACAGAGCTAAACAGTAACCAAATGTCACAACTCTGAGGAGAATAGCCTCTTGATTTATATGTATTAAATATATTATATATATTGTACTACGGGGTTATTGAATGCTTGATTCTGAATGGTTGAAGAGCGTTCTAAAGTGTGCAATTATTTTCCAGTAAACGCACAGCTGAAGCAGTTCCAGGCAGGTCCCAATTATCTTAATTTATTTATATATACATATAAAGCTTTTGGGTACTTAAAAGGAGTACCATGGTATTACCACAATAAAAGTAAAGGTGTAAAAAAAAGTAGGGTGTAAAAATTATTTTTCGAAGTTGTAAATAAAAACAAAGATTGGAGTATGTTTTAAAAGAAAATATTAAGTTTTTCTACTTTAAAATTCCAGTGTTACATCTTTGTAATTGTAAAATTTACTATTGAGTAAAAATTGTTTCTACCCATTTTTTTTTTTTTTTTAATGTAAGCACAATTGCAAGCACAATTGGTGATGTATTTATAAGTACTACGTATACATTTTATTTTGGCCCAAAAACATGGCTAAGATCATCAGTTTCCATTCCACCCCTCTTCCAGTGAGAAGATCGGCCCACCAGTAAGTGGTGTATTCCCTATAGTGTCTCAGAAATCTACCTAAATGTGGAGATGAGGGATTGATAAAGGTTTGTTGAACAAGAAGATCGGGGCTAAAAACCAAGTGGTCCTTTACATGGAGGAGGAATTTTTAAACATTTTGACCAAGACAAGCTAGCTTCATTATTCATTCAATATGAAATGAAGGAGTTTGATGCAATCAAAGTTTAAAATCATTACTGGCAACTATTCTGTAGTACAAACAATTAAGAACCAGGGACACAGAGAAAAAAATATCAGCATCTCCTCAAATGAGAGCCCACAACTAATTGGATTTTCTAAATTACATTAAAAACCAGTTAATTGTGGGCTATGTTTTTACGGCACATAATCTAAATGACCGGATGATTGAGTTTATAATGAAAGTGAGCAGAGACAACAGAGTGCCAGTTAACTCCATCTCTGGAGAATATGCCACTTCCCAACCTGCTATTCACTCACTTTAATCAATAGGCAATTTGGGCAGCAGCTTCAACAATCTCCAGCATAGCAATCCAGTTAGACGATAAAATATGTAACAAGTACTTACTGGAGACTGTATAAGATTTAATGATACCAGGACAACACTGTGAAAAATAACAGCAGCCACTACTCCACTAATCCTACATGGTTAATTCATTTAAACATCCCCATTAGTCAAGAAACTCTTAGCTGTGGTTGCTTGAGAAGAGTATTTAGCCACCATTTAACCTCTGGCACTTCTATAGTTCTCAATACTCTTGGGGGACTCCAATCCATCCAAGGTACTAATATTATAAGGAGAGCTAGAAACTACCACACCAGCATTAATAACCTTTAACAGATTTTTTTTTTTTACTCACAATTTCTACCAAATAAAATATTTTTGAGCTTGGCATAACTACAAAAATGTATATTCATTTTGTATTATTGGAGTTTAATGATTGTATTAATTTATATGGCTTTTCCAGGTCAAGAAAATAACATTTAAAATGAGGCTTCCTCGTATATTCAGGATTTTCAAGACAGTGGGAATCCTGATTCTTCAAACACAAAATAAAACCATTGTTGAAGGGGTGAATTAAAATAAGAAATTTCTTGATTTTTAAGTATTTTAATGCTTGTTTTGCCCCAACCCCGTAGTTGTGAAACACAGCAATAAAGATACTTTGGCCACATTTTTGACCACCATAATCCCTCTTGGAGGCTGGAGGAGAGGTAATGTTTTGAGCATGTGAAGGCTCAAATTGATTGATTGATTGACTGATTGATTGCACCTTATTTTACAGTCCTGTTCCGCATGTACATACTGTGTACTACTTATAGCAATTAGAATACCTGGGTAATAACTAGGTACTAACCCTGAACCTACCTCTAAACCTAACCTTAATCCATGTTGTTACCTTATATTACCAGTACTTTTTTGGGTAAGTACACTGTAACTACATGTACTGTAAAATAAAGTGTAACCAATTGATTGATTGATTGATTGATTTATTGGCTAATCTCTTTGCGTGTGAAATGAGTAACAACTCTTACATACGGGTTCTGTTTTTTCTGTCAGGTCCATTAGAGTTTAAATAACTTAAGCCTCATAGCAAAGTTTGAGAGCTTCTCCCACATCTTTCTTACAGCAGCACAAGTGAAATAACAGCGAATCGTCTTCTGGTGTTCAGTAATAAACTATCTAATCCACTTCTATCTTATTACTTCACATAGGACCCTTTCAATTGATTTCCCTTATTGAGTGACTTTCCATAGTGAGTGAATCTCTCTATGAAATTGATCTGAAACTCTGTGTCCACCTACGACCCATCAAATACTGATGCCAACAAACCCTTATGTAATCTTACACAATTTCTGGAGCAGTTTCCTTCACTACGGCAATCTCAAGTGGAGTTTTCTTGTGTAACTACAATCAAACAATAACTATCTTGTATTGAAATATCTAGGACAGTGAATTAATGAGAGTAGCTTTAAAGTAGCAGTAAAGTAGCTTTGATTTCCAGTTCCAAAGCTGCACTTGTAATATATGACTTATTAAGATGAAGTGAAACGATTTCCCGAAATAGATGTATAACCCAACATTCTGAGTTGATCATGTTCCATATTTCCGTTTCTATTCATTTCTGCCCTAATATTGTAGTTCTGTAGATGCACGAGCGGGCCCTGAGGGAGCAGCCACCTTTAATAGATTCCTGCCTCTGGCTACTGTGACTATTATAAACCTCCATTAACCCCCTCCAATCCTGCTGTATCCACCCCTGACCCAGAGGCTCAGAGCACATGACTAACCCACTTTCACCCTTCCGGAACCAGCTGTGGTGAGGAGGGCCAGCAGGTGGTGCCAGGGTGAGAGGACTGGTCAGGCTAATCCAGACATGGACAGGCTCCAGATGGACAGACTGGGGTTGGTGTGTGTTTGACCTGGGCATGTGTAGATCCAGTGCAAAGGGAACAGCTTATCACGCCATGCTTTGGTTGTCATGCAGTATGAAGGACATAATGGAGTTAAAGAGGGTGTAGCTTTTCATAGGAGCCGATAACCATATAGTCAGACACTGAAACCATTTCCAATTAGCAAGTGAGTAGCAAGGAGCTAAAGCCGATGAAACTACGAGGAAGAAGAAAAAGAAAGAGAGGAGGGTGAGGCAGTGGGAAGCAGGAGTCAAGCTGCTGCGTATGTCTCCCCACTGTCTAGACCATATTATTTAGCATAAATCAGTACACCTACCAGAAATTCATTCTCTATGTTGTTTGATGACATGTTGTTGCTGCTGAGAAAGCATTTGTCATATCGGTGTATGAAACAGTTTCACAAACAGCATAATACCTTAAAAACATTTAAATAATTAACAAATACTAGCTCATGTCTGAACACTGATGTCTATGGTAGTGACCAAAAATAAAATAACCTTTTGAAAGCAATTTGATGCTTTAAACAAAGATTGTATGTATTAGGTATCTAAATATTCCACCTAAGCCTTCTCCTAATTTGCCAGCCAATTCATCTCTACTGGGAAAACTGGGATAGCGGGTTAGAATATTTTTACTCTGGCAGGATCTGACTCCTACACTGCACTACAACATAAAACACAAATGGTTGCAGATAGGTAAGAAATCATTTACCTATCACCTAAAATCAAGTTTTTTTTATATTTAAATATGTATTATAAGAATATGTTTAAGAACCACATTACATTGGAATATCTATAATCTGAAACCATTCATTAATATGAAAAAATAAATAAATAAATAAATAAATAAATAAATAAAATGACACCAGTGATGTTTGCATTAACAAGTGTCATTGTAATGTTCCTGACGTGGAAGCAGACAATGGTGAAGAGAACCCAAATGCAGTTTATTTACAGTGTCCAAAGATCCAAAAATATGAAACAAACCATGAACAAAAACTTGAACATGATGCATGGAAACATGGAACTAGCGATTTCGAAACAGTGCTTTATGCAGCTTCAAAACCTTTATGAATCTTTTGTTTCAAATCAGTGAATCAGAGAGTGTATCAAACTGCCAAAGTCATGCGACTTAAGTAAACTTCGTTATGTCATGACTGTTTCGAAATGTTTCGAAATTTTAATGGTTCACCGCTGGGGGGCAATGATCTCTGTGAATACATGAATCATGCGTTTAACAAGTGTCTATGGGTTTTACCGGCCAATACTGAGCCTGCGTTCAGACATAAACACTGAAGCTCTGCAGCGAATAGTGTAGTCACGTCGCCGGTTTTAACGATGTCTTTGGTACCTTTCTGGACCTCAAAAGGTGCAATGTCGTTGCTGCCTATGTGTGGATCAGATACTCTCAGATTTCATCAAAAAAATCTTAATTTGTTTTCCCGAAGATGAACGAAGGTCTTATGGGTTTGGGATGACATGAAGGTGAGTGCTTAAGGACAGAAATTTCATTTTCAGGTGAACTAACCCTTTAAGGCACCAAAACATAGCGAGCCACACCGCAATAGCGAAATACTTATATTGCAGCGATTTTTTTTATTTTAAATCACTTTGATAAACACATCTGCTAAAATACGACTATTCAGGTTTGTCTGGCATGTTAACACATTCATTTCCAAAAGAAATAAAATGCAGCCCTCTAGACTGAGTGTTTAATGGTAGTTTTAGTCACACTGTGCACTCTGTAAAGAAGCCAGCTTCAGGTAACACAATATCCAGGCATTAAAAGCAACCAGATCAGGATGCTGAGTCTGAGAAGGAAACTACAGGTGAGGAAGGTTGCAATGACCTGGAATAAAGCAGAGCAGCAGGGAAGCACCGTGACAGGCAATCTATCCCACAGGCCAACACAGCTCCACGGGAAAAACACGGCTGGGTCTGACACACATTGTGCAAATGAAAAGACATAGAGTGAAAGAGATAAAGAGAAAGGTGTAAGAAAGAAAATGTGTTAGAGAGGGGGATGTGTGAAAGATCAAGAAAATGTATGTAGTGAATACTCACGGCTTAGGATTTTGTGCTGAAATATCATATTAAAAAGTGGCGTAACTGTTTGAATTCATGGGTGTCAAATGAAATATCACAGGAAAGGTCAAGGTCACAATGAAAATAGTGTACAGAAATAGTAACCTGGCAAAATGTCCACACATACTGTAAAAACTTTTGACATGTGAGACAGGAATGTAGGAGAGAGAGAAGGAATACAGCAGAGCCTTTTAGACAGACGTTCAGGCAACAAGGGACAAAGGCTTCCAGAGTGACAGGTGAAACTGTATAACCAAGACAGGTGAAACAGAGAGAGAGAGAGGCAGAAGAGATGTGTACAGATAGACAGAAAGAGAGAGACAGGGCTGGCAGGCTTTCAGTGTGAGAGCGACTAGTTGTGAATTTTGGACGTGTGTATGTGTCATAAAAGTGTCATGTGCTGCTGACGTTGCACAAAAACGACTCAAGTCTGCCTTTGACACCATCATGTATGAAACAGCACATACATTGGGTTGCACCTAGTCAACAAGCTGATTAGTTCTAATAAGATTCATTGCTTTGGACATCTGCTAAATCAATACATGCTAAAATGCTAAATGTCGAACCACTGCAGGTTTGGAAAGACATTAGGGTGAGTAATTTATGAGAGAATTTTGGGTGAGCTAACCCATTAAAACCAGCAGTGCCTGTCGCTGAGACTAACTGGGATCATTTGAAGTAATTTAAATAATGGACTGGTATGTTGTCAAAATCTGACTTCCCACCAGACCCCACCTTTCTTCCCCCTCCACACAGGAAAATGAGTCACGAATGCATGCATTTGATGGCACTTCATTTATTTGATTGGCAAAAGCTGATTAAAATTCAAACGGCACAATTATAATGGTTATCTGCAATAATTGTGATTAGATCAAAGAACCTTGATCTGATGATTACTCGATAATCGCGATGGACCTAATTTAAGTTAATGCAGTGTTCACATACAGGAATAAAAAAATAAATTAAAAAAAACAGCAAATTGCTCTGAGACTCCTGAAACAAACTAAGTGTCACCCATAAGCAGATGAGCCATTTCTGTTTATTGCAGCACTGATGACAACAAAAGCAGTATGAATCTGGAGATATGTAAGCTTTTATTTCCCATCTGCATCATCTCCCTGTGCAGGATATTCCAGAGGAAAACTGTGTTACTCAGAGGTTGCTTAAATAGCTGAGGAGGCTTATAGGGTTTCTCAATTATGATTCATTTAAGAATCATTGTTGACATACAATAAGTATAGAGCAATAAAATTGAGTAGCAATGTTGGTGATCAACATTGATTCATCAACTGGTGTCACATAGATTACCATTATGTTGACTTTGTGTGATTTTTGAAGTGTCACCTTTGGCGGTCTCGTATTATATGGGCTCTAAGAGATGGATTATTTTTCTACAAATCTTTATTTGTGTTTATCTGAAGAAAATCAGTCATATACAGACAGAATAAGGATGTGTAAATGACAGAATTTTCATTCTTGGGTAGAGTCTCTCTTCAGATTTCTCACAGATTTCTGACAGTTTTTTTTTTCAAGCATGGCGCGGAATTCCTTGTATGGGCACTTCTCCCGGAAGAGCACGCACACATCAACCAGAGCGAGAGAGCAAGAGCACGCCGATCAATGCGATTTGTTCGGCTTTACGGAAGTCATCGGCAGCCCTGCACAGGACTTGCTCGAGAAAGATCTGTCACTTTGTTTTTAGACCACAAAATCAACAATGTCACCAAAGAAGTGTGTTTTTGGTTGTGAGGGAAACCTTGCTTCCCAAAGAACCCAGGGTTAAGTGGAGCTGAGAGTTTTGTTCTCACGCATTACATTGATGCGCTCTCGATATTTGTCATTAAAATAACCATAGAAACCACCTTAAATTAACTATAAAAATAAGGATAAAGTCATGTCTGATAGTTCCAATCAATTTTTTATTGGTTAAAATGAATGGAGAATATCTTGTGTTTTTCCGTGGCTCTCGAGCCCTCAGGATCGGCGCTTATGGTTTCATAAACAAGGCACAGTTTAACGTCACAGCAATAATGATCCCGGTCATGAGTCGGAACCGCAGGTGGTGAGTAAAACTGCTTCAAATGTCTGTTTTGTTGGCAATAGGCGCCTAAGTGCATATAATGTAAACAACACGAACGTAGTGAATTCATAAATTCATTATTCATCATTCACTATACGCTATATTCATTATAGTGATTCAAAAGTTATCAGGGGGTAATGCGATGGTGTATTGTGTGTGTTTAAATCCATTTATTTAGCTGACCATCGATAGCTTGCAGACGATCGCTACACAAAAGCTGCGCGTGCTCGTCACTGTTTAGCTCTGCTCACACGGCACGCCTCCAGGCGCTCGGCTGTTTTCGGAAAGACTCGGTACAGCATATCTGTCTTTTATAATTCTGATAAAACTAAAGACTCTTCGGAGATATAAAGGATGCTATACTACTCCATAGATACTCAAGATTAACATGAGATTGGCAGAAACTGTGTGTGTTACGTACCCTTTAAATACTAATTAGTGATTATTTTCTTTCCTATGGGATACTCTAGTCTGCTGAAGTCTGGTGGCCAATGTCCATCCTTTCCACCCCCACAGCAATCAACAGACTCACTGTAATCACAGCAGACTTCTGATTGGCTGCCACATGCTGCTCTACGTGAGAAATACCATGGCAACTTTTTCATTGCACTCCTGTCTTCACACTGTGCTGCCATCTTGCCACACAAAATAAACACAAGAAGCCATTACAAAGACTTCAGGATTGATCTCAATAAATGTTATTATCACTCGAGTGTGATATTGTTTTTATACTGCAGTTCCAAAAACAAGACATTAATATCAAGTAATTGACCTTTCAGAAACAATATCTTCAGATGTGTTGTTTATTTTTGCTGTGGCAGGCGAAAATATTCCAGTTACAAAGTTGCAAATTGTTGAACTGGAACATAGAGGAGTGATATAAACAGTTCCAGTGCTGTTGGAACTCTTGAAATGCTGCTCGACCAATCAAATGAGTGGACTAATTGGAACTAATCACAGCATAATATGTCTATCAGAGCAGGTACAAACTAATGTCAGAATGAAGCTTTTTCATTTAAATAGGAGGATGATCTGAGGAAAAGACAGAAAGAGACAGAGTCTGTGAGGGAGGTGAGATGGTTAATCCACCTGCTGAGTAGCTGTATATCAAACACATGAATTAATAATTTTAATGCCAATTCTAATCATCAGACTCAGTCTCTACGAGTCAGAGATGAATTTAGCAAATTAATTAATTTATACTGAGAGTACAGCATTCACATTAGTATTCTTCTCTCTCTTTCCCTATTCTGAACTGCAGGAATGCTTTTTCCAACTCTGCCCATTTGCATCCCTCTTCATAAGTGCAGCATAATCTAAAATGCTTCATAAATACTGTGTAATTGACAGACTGGATTTTCAGTTCACCAGGCACTTTCTTACTGATGATTAAACCAGATTGTTTTGCAAATGTCAGCATTTTTACATTAAATAGGCCAGTGGTTCTCAACTAGTGGATCTGTTCTGACAGGGTTGCGGACAGCAAGGAGAAAACAACGTTAAATCCAAATAATTCAATGCAACAAATCAAGTAAAGTTTCTTTGCACTGACAAAGACCAGGAGTCTAAATCTCTACAGTATTTTGGGGCAATCTTCTGTCACTTGATAGAAGCTAGTCATATTAGACAGATGCCAATATTTGAATTTAAAGACAAGTTTCAAAACTCAAAACTTTCTTGTTATTCCAAAAACAGCTTTTATTGAAACCAAAGCCAGAAAACGACAGGATCTGAAAAGTGTGGACTTATGACGTCATAGTGCCACGAAAGACCGCCTCTGCAGAAGAAGATCAACGTTTACGTCTACATCACCACGTTTTTGTCACCTCCCACTGGTGCGTTAGTGAATAGTGATTTTTTTTTCATCTATGTGAATGTCTCTGCAGAGCATTATTTGTTTGCATTCCATGCATTTCACTGTGGATTATTTGGTAATTCAGTCGCAATTTTGGTAACCATGTTTATTCTAATGCCTGATCTGTGATCAGTGATTTCTGATCTGTAATTATTCAAGTTCAGTCAGATTTTCTTTGTCTCAAAATCGTTTAAAGCTGTTTATGCATCAGTAAATCAAGCCAGTGACTAAATGATCAACTTCACATTGTTTCTCTTAGTAACATCAAAATAATCTGTTATTTTCTCTGTGATTAAATTATATACAGAAAGCAATCAAATCTGTCTTTATAATGGCCGGAGCTGTCAATCTAACAGCGCAAGTTTATATGGACACTTGCCAAAACTCCCGTTATGTAATCAATGATGTTCTTACACTGGACAACGAAGCTCTTACTGTCTTTACTTTGTGTTTGCATTGTTAGTAATGATGAAAGCATTCGTGAGAATGCAGAAATCGCATCGCAATGACAAAATCACTGCATTCACACGCCAACAGACTGTCATCTGCTCAATGCTCATTGCTGTAACCTTTCATGTGACGGGAGTAGATCGAAATATAATGCAATAATCAACACTTTTCACGATTAGTTAATTGTCAGCTGTAATAGTAAAAGCATTCGAGAGGGTTCCACATATAATACTTATTTCATATGCAAAGATGTCAGCCAATCACAGCAGTGGGAGTTTACACTGAAGTCTCGCAGCAGACACGCCTCTTCAAACAGAGCATTCAAATCAGAGAGCTAAAAACAGAGAGTACAAAATACCCATTTATTTCTAAATTATGACAGTTTTTTGATGTAAAAATCATATTAACATTACAAGTGCACCTCAGAAAACACTATACAATGATAATAATAATAAAAATAAAAAAACAGTTTATGACCCCTTTAAGTTATAAATTTAACTGACATGGGTAATGGCTGCTAATGTCATAAACATTTTATTTCACAGCTTTATGCCAAACCTTTTGAGGAAAAGAGCAAAAGCCAATTAGTGGTACAATTATGCCTGTTCTCCCTATTGCAGAAAAAAATGTTCCTGTTGTGCATGTTCCTAATTTGTTTGCAAAACCAATAACTTGATCAAACTCAAACTTTCTACAGCGTGCAATATGAAATATGACTCCTACGGCACTTTAGCAGTGGAAAAATGTCTCATAATCTCACATTTTTGCATATTGTCATGTACACTTACATGTGTATATTTGCCTATGGTTTGAGGAAAAACGATCAATAAAGTCCATTGAAATTCAGAGTGAAATGAAATAAAAACCACATCAGGTACATATCTGTTTCATCAGAACACCTAGACATTCACCATCAAACACAGAACACATCCTGCAGATTGGGGTGTTTCCTCCACTATCATTCACATCACACTCTGTGGGCTCATGGAAAAACTCCTCTATAGGATTTTCACAGCCTGCTGTCTGATATTGGTGTTGTTCTCCAGCAGTCAGCTGTCAGGGTGGAAAAAACAAACCCGACAGCTGTCTCTGCGAAAGAACGAGAAATAACAAACAGCAGGAAACCCCCCTTGTCTCCCAGCCATTTCTTTCTCTCCTTCTCCACACCTCATCCCTCTTTTCTCTCTTCACTTCCAGCACTCTTTTTGTGCCGTCCATAACATCCTTCTCAAGTTCCCAGCACACGTTTTCAGAAACCAAACACCATCCCAAGAATAAACAGTCCCTAGTGCAAACAACACATTGAAACACATTTTCACAACTTAATCACACCTATCAAAAATGTTTCAAATGTTTCAAAAAAAAAAAAAAAAAAAAAAAAAATATATATATATATATATATATATATATATATATATGACAGAGCATCTCTTTTACCTGAGCCTGACTTTTCTATCGCATCATACAGCTGAACGCACCAATGTTAACAGAAAATTAAGGCTCCATGCCACACATGTCACAGAGGACTCCATCTGCAGTACGTTCATTAGAGGCACAGCTAAAAGGAAAGCTACAAGAATAGATCTAAGAGAAGATACATACAGATAGTCTTTGTCCCACCGAGGAAAGAGAGAGTGCTAACATCCAGTCACAGAGATGAAGTGTCCACACACTCTCCCCTCACACTGCTGCCACTGTGCACTGCTGAGTCTGCCTCTGGTTTGCTGCCCTATATGAGCGGGAGCCCGCCTCGCACACGCACACATATGCATACAGTGCACGTAGCAACCAGCTGTCAGAACAGACAGGGAGGTTTTCTGCTGAACTTCTCAAATATCGCTCAATGGCAGGGTACACACACTCACATTATCATGAACTGCTGATTTTGATATAGAAAAATATGGACTTCAGCCAGGATTCTGTTGTAAATTCTTAACAGGCGGCACACACACTAAGTGTAAAGAGCCATTTCTAAGGGCTCTAGGGATGAAGTTTAATGAGCTGCTGTAGAGCATTTAAGGGTCAGAAAGCCACTCTGCAGTGTCTCAGAGGACAACTATCACCATTTTACCACTCCTGTCCTGTCCTCTCAGCCCTTATCACTCTTTCTTTTTCCTTGACCACCTTTTTGTACAGTACATTGTTCATCTCTGAAAACCCCACATTTTCTCTTCTTCTCTTTTTAAGGGATATTTCACCCAAATTTGACAATTCCATCAATATTTACTGTACTCACTTTCATGTCTTTCCAAATCTGTTTTACCAATAAAGACAACAAGAGAATGACATACTGATCATGGCTATCAAGCTCAATGCCTATTCCAAGTCATCAAGTATTTTTTTTTTTTTTTTGTGAGGAACAGTCCACGTTGTTATTCCCTAAAATATATTTGCCACAGCTCTCAAATTTCATTATTCATTATGCATTTTTAAACAGGCATGTTATGCTCAGTTACGACACACAGGGGAATGTGGAATAAATTACATCAAAACCATGTTTGTATCTGAAGGTGTACACATAAGAATTTCAGCACTTCAGATGAGAAGAAAATTATCAGTTCTTAAACTTAAACTGTCTTATCCTGTCACAAATAAATACAAACTCTTTTTAAAGATTCTTCAAAAATTCTCTTTAGTGTTCCCAGGGAAAAAACAGCATACAAATTTGGAAAAACAGAGTAAAATATATACACTGTTACACTAAACTAAATAAATAAATAATAACAGAATGCCAAATTTTGGGTGAGCTATTCCTTTAATCTCCTGCAGGACCAACTGTCATTTTTCTTCTTTTAAAGGGATAGTTCACCCAAAAATTCTGTCATTATTTACTCACCATCATGTCTTTCCAAACCTGTATGACAGTCTTTCTTCTGTGGAACATAAAATATTTGTCTCCGCAACATGAGAGTGAGTAAATGACAGAATTTTCATTTTTGGGTGAACTATCACCAAGGCACTTTACTATAGTAGTCAACATTTGAAGTGGATCAAAAAAGTTCATCAAAGTTGTCCTAAGAACTAAGCTGTTCTAAGAAGAAGGTTTTAGGACAACTTTGATGAAAGGATCCACTTCAAATGTTGACTACTGTAGTTCAAGTCCTAGACCAATTTTTAGTCCAATTTTACTATCATTCGCTCTCCCCATTTCTCACTTGGACTAACATTACTCTCCACTATATCATCCTCCATGCTTTTATCCAGTAATAATACCTCTAGCTTCTCTTTTTCTTCTTTTTCCACCTCATTTGCTCTTTGCTCGTGTTCTCTCCTTCACCAAGATGCCACCAAAATGAATTATCCCAAACATTCTATTTGTGGAAATGACTAATGTGCTCTTTGCAGGTGCATAATGACTGGCTAAAAGAAGTACCAAAACTGAGCCAAAATGGTTAATGAATTTCCACTGAAAATAATTCAAGCTGAACCATGCAGGCAGACTGTAATCGCTTCTATCTGCACAAATGTTGGAGCTGCAGTTTGTATCTTTTTAAAAAGATAGATGCTGTTCGGACTAGTTTATTATTCAATTCAGTGAAAGATTGATTCAGTTTCATTCAGATAAAGCAGGAGTCAGTTAAAAATCTACATAACTGAACACAATGGTATGATGATTTTATGGCGTCCCTCAAGGTTCTGTCCTAGGCCCACCACCGTTGACTGTTTACATGCCATTACTTTACGTTTGTGAAGCATTATACACAAACATGGTCCATATATGACACTAAGCTAACAGCTACAAGAAAGGTAATGGATATACTTTATCGTGTCAACTTTAAGAAAATAAAAAACACACACATTGCAAATATCAAGAAAAAAATAACTAACATCCTGTCCAATATCTGGGAATCAAACCTGCTCCTATAATTTAAGGACAAATTTAAATATCATACGTTAGGTCAATCCTACATCCCACCTTTGAAAATTCTTTTAATATTATGACTAATTTTGTAAGTTTTGAAAGCTTTTCACCACTTTTCACACATTTTTTCACCAATGTAAATCTCACATTTCATATCACTGTTTGAACAGTGATATGAAATGTGAGATTTACATTGGTGAATGCTGATTTAGGGTTTATTAAATTGTACAAAATGCCCAGTGCAAGTTTCTTTTAGGTCTTATTAGGAGTTATTTCTAATTTATTATTTATTGGGAACAGTGCCATTTTAGCGGGTTACACATCGAACTATAAATATGCCTTATAGCCCTATGTCATTGGCTTTTATGAATGTCTTAATGTGACAGCTATTTTTTGAGTTCCCACCACACCAGCACATAAACGGATAAAACTGATCTATATTAAATGGCACTATATTTTTAAGCAAAGGATTTAGCTTGAATTTTACATAATTACAGCTATATTTGAAGACCTGATCAATAGTGCTAATCCCACTATCTGCAGTTACTCATTGAAGCCTCACTAAACTAATGCCACCATAATTACAACTTTTATGGGACGTGAGTGTGTGCAGGAACTGTAAGAGGCCATTATGCACTATTAATCTCTCTGATCCTCTGCCCAGGTGTTCTTGTGCAAATGGATTCCTGTAGAAATGCTTCCACAGAGAGAGTGTGGGTCTCCCACATCATGAAAATGGGTCAGCCCTGGTGCATGGAAAAACCCACACCTATGACTCTCATTGGCTGCAGAGGCTGGGATGAGTGAGAAATAGATCAACTGCACTTTGATGAAATGGAGGTGGTTTGGTAAATAGTGTCCGTGAGCAGACTCAGTTGGACATCTCATGTTATTTTAGGTCAAATGTATTCCACTGACAAAGCACATTATGTAAGTAGTACCATGGTATTCTTTGAAGTACTTCATATGACTTGACGGATGTAAACCAAAAGGTAATATTATTTATAAAAAAATCAATGAGAACTCATTTGCAATGAGTGCAAACACAGCTCTAAATTACGTATAGTTCAGTATTTCAGAACACATCTTTTGAATGGCCATCAGTCATACTAAAATAACTAATCAGTAGCTTTTGCTTTTGATGTAGCAATCATAGGATTTTTACTGCAAGCTAGTGGTGAACAGTTTGCTATAGTTCAAATTACGAGCAAAGCTTCTTCCATCTCTTGATTGAGGGTTCCCTCTGACTCCAGGAACCCACTGCCACATCACAAGAACAGAGATTCTCAGAGAGCCCATCTCCACTCAAGTACTCTTACATAAAGTAATCAAATTTTCATCATGTGGAACTCAAGTGTCCTCTCTGAATCTCCAAACGTCAGTGCTGCTCTCCTCTATGATAACAAGCAGCAGAAGCTTTTAGGGTCAAATAGAGTGGTGTACAATCTCATAGACCTTTCTGAAGGAGAGACCATGTGTAGAGCTGTTCCACACACACACACACACACACACACACACACACACACACACACGCACACACAAATAGAAGAAGAAGAAGAAAATCAGAACAAAGTACCCACTAATCCGATATTTTGACATAAGCATCAATAACACCCAAACACTGGCAGTGCTTTGGTTGTGTTGCCTAGCACATCTACCATATGGCAGCTCATTAAGTCAGGAAGATCAGAAGGAAACATCCTGGTAGTGTGGAACACAGGAATCTTTGGCACTGTTCTCAAGTTAGACATTATTTACCACCAGCTCACTGTTTGATGTGCATCAAAGCCTAGCTTGAAAAAAAGGTAAAACGATTCCTGTGTGTTATTGTTGTTTGAACCGTCCACCTTTTATTTATAGTTCACCCCAAAATGAAAATTCTGTCATTAATTACTCACCCTCATGTCATTCCACGCCCGTAAGACCTTCGTTCATCTTCGGAACACAAATTAAGATATTTTTGATGAAATCTGAGAGGTACATGACTTGTCCATAGACAGCAATTTAACCACCACTTTCAAGGTCCAGAAAGATACTAAAGACATTGTTAGAACAGTCGACGTGACTACAGTGGTTCAACCTTAATGTTATGAAGCGAGGAGAATACTTTTTGTGCGCAAAAACAAAACAAAATAACAACTTTATTCAACAATATCTTCTCTTCTGTGTCTTTCTCGTACGCTGTTTAGGTTCAGCGCTTCCAGGTACTGCGTCAGAAAGCCGGCTCAGTATTGGCAAAGGCTGTTCCTGTGAGCAGCACAACGCGTGTGAGATGCTGATGCAGGAGCCGACCAATACTGAGCCGGCGCTCTGACATAAAACCTGGAAGCACTGAACCTAAACAGCAAACGAGAATGACACAGAAGAGAGGATATTGTTGAATAAAGTTGTTATTTTTGTTTTGTTTTTGCGCACAAAAAGTATTCTCGTCGCTTAACATTAAGGTTGAACCTCTGCAGTCACAATGACTTTTTTAACAATCTTTAGTACCTTTCTGGACCTTGAAAGTGGTGGTTAAATTGCTGTCTATGGACGAGTCATACAGCCTACCAGTCGGATTTCATCAAAAATATCTTAATTTATATTCCAAAGATGAATGAAGTTCTTACAGATGTGGAACGACATGAGGGTCATGTAATTAATGACAGAATTTTCATTTTTGGGTGAACTAACCCTTTAATGGCTTGTTTAAATACTAATGAATCGTTTACATGTATACATCATAGGAAAGTCTTCAACAGACAAACACTGACAGACATCTGCAAACCACAACGGGATAGTTTAGCCCAGGGTGCCTAATCCTGTTCCTGGAGATCTACCTTCCAGGGGCGCATTTCCCGAAAGCATTGTTAGCCAACTATGGTCATAAGTCCCATTGAAATCTATTGGTAACAACAGAACTTGCGCCCATAGTTCGCTTAGGGAAACGCATCCCTGCAAAGTTCAGCACCAACCCTAATCAAACACAACTGAGCCAGCTAATTAAGATCTTCAGGAGGAGCACTTGATAATTACAGCCAGGTGTGTTTGATCAGGGTTGGATCTGAACTCTGCAGGTAGGTAGATCTCCAGGAACAGGATTGGGCACCCCTGATTTAGACCATTTAATATCAGTTGAAAAAACTAAACGGTAAAAAAGGTAAATAAGGTTCCATTTGTTAACGTTAGTTAACTACATTAGGTAATGAATTAACAATGAACAATACTTCAAAAGCATGTATTAATCTTAGTGTTCATTTCAACACTTAGTACTACATTACTAAAGTATATAAAAAGAGTTGTGCCTGTTAATATTATATAATGGACCTGAGCTAACATGAACTAACAATGAACAACTGTGTTTCATTAGCTAAAATTAACAAAGAATAACAAATACTATAACTGTAATACTATTATGTAATGCTAATTGTTAGTTAATGCATTAACTAATGTTAATGAAGCAAGTGACAAATGAACAGAGTTGTCTAGGATTGTCCAGACATTGTCGGGAAGAAAATGTAGAGACTGCAGTTCCCATGGGACCTCTTGGAGCTTTAATTGAATACCCCTGCACTATACCTATCCTAAAAGCTGATAGGTCAGTCTGTAGGGTGCACTGAAAGGTTTGCTGAAGCATTAAGGTAGTAGTGTCCACACACTTGTCCTTGTAGCACCTCACGTGGCACAAAGTCCAAAGGCACAGTCCATATACAGTAATTACCTGGGAGCACAGCCAATGAAACAAGGAAACTGTGCAATCATTGGCAGAGAAAGAGAGAGAGATAGACAGAAGGTCAAAGAGTCAAAAGAAAGGAAGTCATGAAATTCTAGGTCATAATTCTTATTCTGAAAGTTTTTAATCTGAGAATTCTGGAGACATGTTTCATTAAAACTGCTGCTATATAAAATACACATTTCTTTTAGAGGGAATAAAATTAACCTTATTTTCACTTATGCAGCATGATGTCTTGTCAGTTCCTTCAGTTTCTTCTGACATTTTTCAGAGATAAGGGCAGGTCAAGGTCACAAAGACAAAAAAAATGTGGATAATACTGAGAGGTTTGGTGAGAATAAAATAAAAATGGTGCCATAGGAAAGTTCACAGTTAAATACAACAAAATTTTTGTATACTAAGTGATGAACATACATGATTTTGGCTTTAGGCTTTAATTTAGGCTTTTATTTACATCTAAAACAATGATCACCTAGTAGGCATGTGACAGTGTAAAATTTTCATATGATAACTGCTGATGCTTTTATCAAAATAATTCATAATAAAGAACTATTCACGGTATTTTAAAGTGCCAATGATAACAATACCTTGCATGTTCATTATTATGATATAATCATATTACCGTATATCGGTCTAGAGCACATGGAAGCTAAAATGTGTGTGATGCACAAAAAACAATGTCTGCGTCTGAAAGCTGAAAAATGCTGGCAATATAGGAAGACAAGGCACATCCGAATCCTTTGATCACATCACATCCTGTCTACTGAGAAACATTCAACTGTTTGATTATTGAAGGCAGCATAGGTGTATCCTTTTGTTGTAGATCATTAAACCGTTACGCTGCATCAGAAGTCTGTCCAAAATCAGTTTCATGAGGTATGTTTGTGCGCAAACACTGCCTGCAAAGCCATTGCCTGATAGGGCAGCAACGCAACAAGACAGCTGCCTAAGCTTTCCAACACAGCCAATGAGGTTTGTTCTAACATGCTTCTGTGTTTACATGTGATGCATTCTATGTATGCATTTATATGTGAATAAAAGACTAAATTAAATATGTTCATCATTTAAAGTGATTGTATCTCTTTACAAGAATTATGATGACTTTATGACCTTTTTGAATTTTATAAGCTTTGGTTACCTGGACTTTCAATGGAGGGACAGAAACCTCTCAGGTTTCATGATGATTACTCCAGAATGTTTTTCCGATATATCTCTCGATTTGTAAAAACAAAAGGGAAAACATTTGCATAGTATTCCAGTTATAATGGTGGTCTATGGAGGTTAAAAAAAAATTAAATGTAGCTTATATTTTTTGCAAAAGCACTGAACTACTAAACATTAATGCGCATGAACTGTTCAGTAAAATAAAATAATATATATTTGAGTTGACAAGTTTTGCAATAGGACTACTCTTCTTGGCAGAAGAAGTTTGCTCCATGAGTTTACAGCAACCTGATCTCATAAGAAAATGTAACAATTTTACATAATTATTTTAATTTGGTTGACTGTTTTTTGGTTTTTGTATAAATTTGTATAATTTGATTTGTATGAGAATGTATGAAAAAAGCAAGCATGAATGTCCACCCCTAGACCCAACCCTAAGCATTGTACGAAAACATACCAATGATATTGCATGAATTCATACAAAGTTTACATCAATTTACCAAAACATAAGTTTATACCTGTTTACACCTGGTCTTAAGATGCATTTTGGTCAATCGGATCACAAGTAGACGACGCAGACACGTACACATTTACACATGGTGTTTTAATCAGTCTCTTTTGTCCACTTTTAAACACTGTCCTGATTTCGTTGAGGGGAGGGTCTATGGGCGGGTAAATGTATGGGTTTTTTTCAGATCTTTCAAATTAATGGACAATGTAAGTTTGCGCAATTTACACATGAATGCTCCCAGAGACAATGGAAAAACATACGGAGAGCACCAGCTTCCGTTTCTGCTCTGATAGATGCAAGACCACACTGAATGGTGTGAGTGCATGTTAGAAACTTAGAAATTGAGCTTTTTCATCTACAAACCAAACTTGTGTTAGGTTTAAATCCCGTCTGGCTAGCGAGTTGTTTACACTTTATATAAGTAAGCAGACTTTTGTGGCTGTTCGAATGTATTCAACCACATGAGTTTTTACACTACGAAAGCAATCCAGTCGAATGAGTTTTCGACGACCTCTGGAAGTGATCTAAAGTGGACAAACTTTTAGACCCCGTTTTAGACACCGTTTACACCTGTATTTAGCGTCAAACACTTGTGATCCGACCGACCAAAACGCATCTTAATACCAGGTGTAAACGGGGCCTATGTTACGAATGTGTTGGTTTACAGATAGATACGTCTCTTTCTAGTAAATTTGCAAAAGTCTTTCTTAATATCAGGAAAAAGATGAGAATGTTCACTGTACATTAACCCCATAGACTCCCATACAAGTGCATTACTGTACATTACTTTCTTTTGCTTTTATAAACAGATGGACGAACTGAAATATTTTTCTGTGGAAATCGACAGCATGCCACAGATGATGTCAATTGAACTTAAGCTGTATTTAACCCAGAATATTCCTTTAATATGGTGTACACATTATGTGAACAGTGTACTGCAGCACATACAAGTACACTCAAGCAGAACATCCTACTCCTTTATGAACAGAAATGTCTTAGACATTCATATGCACACCCACACAAACACAACAGTCAGTGTTGTCTGGAATTTCACAGCAGGTAGGAGTGCACAATTCATCTACAAAACCAGTGCATTTGTGCAAATCAGTTCCAGCATATGAGACACCTAACTGCAACAATAAAACTCTCCAAACCCATTAAAACAAACACGAACACAATGGCTACATCCGAAAGCTTAAAAATGCAGCCTTCGGAGGATGCATTTCAAGGTAGGAAGGCTTAAAGGAACACTCCGCTTTTTTTTTGAAAATAGGCTTATTTTCCAACTCCCCTAGAGTTAAACAGTTGAGTTTTACCATTTTCGAATCCATTCAGCCAATCTCCGGGTCTGGCGGTACCACTTTTAGCATAGCTTAGCATAGTTCATTGAATCTGATTAGACCGTTAGCATCTCGCTCAAAAATGACCAAAGAGTTTTGATATTTTTCCTATTTAAAACTTGACTCTTCTGTAGTTACATCATGTACTAAGACCGACCAGCCGGAGGTCGGCTGAATGGATTCGATTTTTTTTAGCTTCATTTGATCGATTTTTGAAGGCAGCATAGATCTATCTTTCGCTGCCTTTGAAATCATGCAATACTGTGTGTTCAGTGACGGTTGAGCTAAAAAAAGTAAATATGGCGTCTGAAAGCTGTGTTTGTTAGTCAATGTGTGTGTAAAAGTGTTTTTGACCAAAATTTTTCACTTCAGACTACTGCAGTAATTCACCAAAGCACAATATCACAATACTGAAATCAACGCAGCAAATACCTTTTCTCCTTAAGATATTCCTTACGGTCTGTAGTTCAGCATCAGAGCTTATCATAATCTCATTGAGAACAATGTTAAATGTTTAACATTGTTCTCAATGAGATTATGATGAGCTCTAATGAGCTATTATGATTTAGCACTTAATAATAATTAAAAAAAAAACTTTAATGATAACCAAACAAACCAACAAAAAACGGAAGACAGTAGCACTTCCTGTGGTCTACCTCCTGCAGGTACATGATGATATCAGAGCGCTCAGAGATAACGTCCGTTTCATTCACTGTGAATGAGGCACAGAGAACTGGCAGATCAAGCACACCATGTTCTCAGAGCCTCCAATCCTTTACCTGTGGATCTAGGGTCAGTTGTAACTTGAGTAATGGATATGTCAGATATAATGCTAAAAAATGGGCTGCTCTTTTATCATTCTTTAAAGTCATAATGAAATCAACATTGGTAATTCTTATTTTTTTATGGAATATTGCAGTATTTATTATATATTTGTCCATGCACATCATTATTGTTATTATTATCATTATTTTTAATTAATGTGCCCATAATCTTTAATTAGAATAACTTCCCCTCCATCTTGCAACACTTCTGTTCTCTGATTACGTGTGTACTGTAGTGAGGGCGGGACAATCTATAACTCACATGAGATCAAAGCAAAAGCGAATCAAGTCCCGCACCACATTTTTTTCTTGTTCGACAAGCCGTTTCACTCAGATTTAGGTCACATTAGAGAAGAAAGGACTATCGCAACTTCTGTTTCATGCCGACTTTATCACAGGGCAGTGAGGTAAGCAATGCAGTGAGTGTATAAATTTCTCTGTTGCCAAACCTAAAAATCAACAAAAGGTCAACAAAATCAATTAGACCCCATTTAGGGTTCCTACACATCTTCCATTTCAAAATTCCATACTTTTCCAGACCCAAATTTACAAATCTATCTGTAGATTTTTCGTGATAAAAACTTCCTAAAATGACAGAAACCATCTTTGGAAAAAAAAAATTTGATGTGTAATTTGACTGTTTAGTTTGTCTCATGTTGCAGTAAAGTGGACTATATTGTATATGAGCAATATCACATGAGTAGCCGTGCTGATATACAGATATAAAAACTCACTGAAACCGATATAAAGATAATAATGAAGATATAATACAGGAATTTCTCCACTAGTCACTAATTTTGCCAGACACATTTCTGAGTTAACATCCATCATGAATTAGATATGACAATCTATCTAGTAAGGTGTCAAAAGCTCCTCTTAAGCTTGTCTGCTAGAGTATCAGTTGTTTTTAAAAACATCTTTAGTTACAGACTGGAAAAGACAGCCTTTGACAACTTTAGTTGACCCCTGGCTTAAATGGGTTAAGATGAGGAACAAGAGAGCGTCTGACTGATTGAGCAGGGAAGAATCAGATGTCATATAGACTGCCAGCATGAGGCCTGCAGTGCTGTGTGTGTGTTTAGTGAGCTGTGAGTGAGCATTCAAATGACTGTGCCTGCACTCTCTCTCTCTAGGTTATACTAATGAAAGTGGCAAAACAAATAACAACTATCATCTGTCATCTGTGCAACCTCCACTTTTGCAAACAATATCCTGAGAGGATCATTGTGCAGCTCTCTCATCTCCAGCTGTAAATATCAGCATGAACGCAAAGATAATTTACAGTTGCATTAGACTCTGCATAGACCTGCTTCACAGTCCTTTCTGTCTCACGTACCCTCGCAGCTCCATCAAGGCTTCAAGTAGCCCTTCATCAACACCAAACGAGAAATGTGTTCCTACTGATTCATATTATACTGGATGTAGCAAATGGCAAATGTTCTGCTACATGTGCTAGAACTAAAAAAAATCATGAAAATAATTAGGAATGCACCAAAATGAAAATTCTATGCCGAAACCAAAAAATTCAGGATGCACTTGGCTGAAAACCAAGACAGAACGAACAAAAAAAAGAAATAATAAATTAATAATCAATGAATTAATTAAACTTATTTAATAATCAACACTCAAACTGAGATGTACAAACATTTAAATTGCACATTTTTGCAGTTTTATATCAACATTTTAATAACATAACGGTTTCTACTTGTTTGTTGGTGAAATATGAACATTTAAACAATAAGAAACTGTAAAAACTTGTTTTCATGATAGATTTATTCAAATACACATTAAATAATGAAGACATCACTAACAAGTTAAGCAAAAATATAATGAATATATAATACAGTGCATATATAGGAAAATGCTCTTCTCTAGTTATTTTTTTCTAGCTAACTAATGAGTTTATGGACATTGAATAGCTTTCTTGAGGTAAATGTAACATTAAGTGACATTGTATAGCCTAGATATTTTGTTCACGTCTTTCCCTGGTTGAAACACTGATCGAGCGATTACATGAGACAGGATTAATTTCAGTATGTTAATGTATCTCTCAACATACTTTCTGGTGTTCACCAATGTTTATTTTGTGCTATAACTAGTAAAGAGGAGATGAAATGATCGGTTTTTGATCTGAGCTGCCGCTTGAACTGAGGCGCTACAGTGATCTGTCACGCCATGTTAAAGAGCGCCAAAACGACGTTTATTATTAGATTTTTGTAATCATCACAATTAAATGCTTCATGTTAAAAGTAACAAAGCACAAAGACTTTTGTAATTATTGGATGGCAGGCGCACTACAAATGTTTAGTGAAGTGTTCACGCATCAACAGTTAACAGCACACAGACTAAAAGATTTCAGATTTAATAAACCATATTACAGACCTGCAAACTCAGAAGAGGTGAAAAAGGTGACGAAGTAAATAGTTGTAGGGGGGTCTGGGGGCATCCTCCCCCATGAATTTTTTTTGTTATTTTAACATGTAAACGAAGCGTTTTGGTGCACACTGACAATAAAATAAATGGAAAAAACAACATTTGCTTCAAGTAAAAAAAAATAAAAAAAAATTGACTATTGACACTAGGGCTGGGCATTGACACAAATTTCACAATTGGATGCGATTTCGATTCAGGAGCTTGTGATTTGATTTTGATTTGATTACCTTCAATTTAATATTGATTAATTTGGGGCCTATCAGGTACAGTACATGGCAAATTTCCTCAAAAAAAAATATCTCTCAACTAATGCTGTAAACTATACAGGGAGCAACAGTTGGTACATCATTATATTATTAAAGGTTAAAATTTATCGATTTGTAAGCTACTTACATATTTACCATAAAGAAGTTTTTATAATAATGTTATACATTTTTAAATGACATAATTATGTTTCTACTCTTTTTTAGGCTATATAAACATTTAAATGGTGGCTGTCATAAAACGGATTTATTCAAACGTACATTCAATATTGAAGCACATGTTAAGTACAAATACAAGGGATATGCAATAGCCTATAGTGCATATATTTAGCAAAATGCTCCTCTCTAAGTTCATTTTTGTCGCTGACTAACGAGTTTTTGGACACTGAACGGCTTTTCTGAGGTAAATGGGATGGTAAATGTGACATTTTTTACAAGCTGTTTTATTGACATCTTTCTGCCGTTGAAACACTCATTGAGCGATTACATGAGACATGATACGGATTTCGTTAAGTTGTACTGTATCTTTCAACATACCTTCAGAGGTTCTTTCATGTTTAATATTTTTTGTTGTAACTAGTAAAGTGGAAGAGATCGGTTTGTGCGCTCTGCTTGAACTGATGACGCTATCACGCGCCACAGAACGCCAAGAAAGATCGCGACAGAGACGTGACGTCTATGATCTCACTCCAGTCTATGGGAAAGTAGCCTATTTTAGATTCTTGTGAGGTTTATTGTGCTCGCAATTTCACCCTGACATAAAGGAACACTCCACTTTTTTTGAAAATAGGCTCATTTTCCAACTCCCCTAGAGTTAAACAGTTGAGTTTTACCGTTTTTGAATCCATTCAGCCGATCTCCGGGTCTGGCGGTACCACTTTTAGCATAGCTTAGCATAGTTCATTGAAGCGCTCCGTAATATCATTGCACCTGCTGCAGCCATGGTACGGCAGCTAAAGTTCCTTGATCATTACGCCGGAATGACAGTATAGTTCCTAGCCACATCGGCCTAGAAAATCACAACTTTTAATTTTCTGTCGGTCTTAGTACACGATGTAACTACAGAAGAGTCAAGTTTTAAATAGGAAAAATATTGAAACTCTTTGGTCATTTTTTAACGAGATGCTAACGGTCTAATTAGATTCAATGAACTATTCTAAGCTATGCTAAAAGTGGTACCGCTCAACTCAACTGTTGAGATCGGCAAACTCAACTGTTTAACTCTAGGAGAGTTGGAAAATGAGCCTATTTTCAAAAAAAGTGGAGTGTTCCTTTAAGTGGACGTAAACATTTGGGTGAAAACAGGATATGCGTCAGTATCCATGGATTCGGTCTTAAAGGGACCGTAGTCTATATTTGTCATTAGCATTAGTAAAACAACAAAATATGTTAAATAAATGTATACATGGTAAATAAACCTACTGTATCTGAAAAACAAGTTTATTTAATTTGTATCTCAGTATTTGTTGTATTGTTTGTAATTTGTTTGTAAATTTCTTTTTATATGACAACAATTATATATATTGGTAATTATGCCCTTTGAAGGTTATTGGACACTGTGAAATTTTTGTTCTTTAAGTTTGTGACAAGCACATAAAAATTTTTTTTTTTTTCATTAGAGTAATAATAAAGAAGCTGTCTTTCATTCATTAGTTTCACTGTGTTGTGCTTGGAAAACTGCAACAAAAAAAAAAAAAAAGAGAGAAGAGAGAGAGAGAGAAATTAATAAATGTATAGGTATCGGTATCGGTATCGGCGAGTACTAGAAAAAAAAAAATATCGGTACTCGTACTCGGTCCTTAAAAAATGGTATCGGTGCATCCCTAATTATTACAATATTACCATTAAATATACCATACCATATCACATATATTATTAATGTTGTCAATCCAGAGCTATTGTTTACACAACTGACATGTTTAACTGTTGTAGCTCATCCATGTTGTGTGTACAAAACAGACGCTGAACACAGTGAAAACAGGCCATCGCGAAGCGCTAATTAAACTTATGTTTCAGTTACTGATTTTGGCTCTCCAAAAGCATTGACCCGAAACCCAAAATAGCTGTTTCAGACAAAAATTTTCAGCATCCCTAACTTCAATTCTATAGGTTTGACAAAACCAATCAAAATCTTTTCAAGTATCAGATGTGGTATACATGCCCCTGACTGGAATCACTGAAGTACAGCAGGGTCACGGCCTAGTGTGCACTTGAGAAGTCTTAAGTGCTTTTATCCAAAGCAACTTACAATAGAGTAAAATAAGCAATCTGTCACAGAGCCAAAAATAATCATAGTATAAAATGGCAGGTTTTTTTTTTTTTTTTTTTTCGTTTTAAGTGCATTGGTTAAATACAAATGAAACGTAGCATTAGTTCTGGCAGGTCACGTTAGTCAAGCTCGCATCAGCTGACACTCAGCTGATTCACATTGACCTATAGGAATACGACGCCTATCATCACATTCATATATATATGGTCCATTCAGTATTATCACATTGCTCAGGAGCTAATTACCCTCCTCCATCCCCAGCTCCTCCTTTGTCCAGTCAAGACTTGACCTTCTGATATTCCTGTTGATCAGACTCATTTCTTCAAATATATTGTTACATTAATTACTGTCATTAAGAAAATTAACGATATTGCAATACTTTAGTTTTGTTCTGTTATAAGGGGGGTTATCACTGCTCTCCCTGCTCTTATCCATGCTAGGCTGCATGGATGGGCAGGGAGTTTTTGCCCTGAACAGAACCATACCGCCAATACAAACTCCATGCTAACTGCCAGTCATCTTTGACGATAGTGATCCTGACAGAAAAACATTTCATTATAAACAAGTACAGGGGGTCTGTTGTTTTTCAGTTGATAAATAAAACTTGGACTCATTTCAACAAGAACAATTTGATGATATAACAGAAAAATACATGTGCATAGTTTGATTGATTTAATGTCCTAAAAACAAACCTACGCTACTGCCTATGAGACACAAGCTGTTTGTGTCTATCTGGGCTCTTTACTTGTGCTGCCCACAAAGGAGAATGCAAGACTGAGTGTGAGCGCAAACATGGGAAACGCCATCTGCTTTGTTGCGTTTTTGGCTGGAAACGAAAGCACATTGCTAGTACACAAGAACGCCATGTTTACTGCTTTCATCAGGAAAAAAACAATGTGCTTTTTAGGATAAATGAAAAGTGATACCGTCATGCAAGTAAGACAATTTTCAAAGTGGCTTACAAAACATTTTTTATAGGGACAATCCCCCTATCCCTTGCAAAGCTTAAACCTCCAACGTTTAAGTTACAAGCACAGATATTTAACCACCTCACAATGAAAACGTTATTTTATAACTTATTAAGCTCTTAAAATGAGTCAGTCTCATTTTACTCTTTGTAAAGTTAGTAAGTGCCTCCAAAGAAAAATGTTTCACTCTCTTTATTAGTGTATGATCAGCTTCATAAAAGTTTCCTCACACTTCCATTAGTCATACAGGGGAGACGATTGTGCCACGGACTGAAACACAACCTTAACAAGCCTAATCATAGCATCCCTCCCTCTCTCAGCAGTCACGACCACATAATAGGCCAGTATTTATAGATCTGAGCTGCTCCTACAACACAGACTCTAGCAATTTCCTCAGAACAGGTCTGAGCCATTGTCTAAGCCAATATCTGGCTAAAGAGATGTAAATCAGACTGTCAGGGTCAGTTTTTCAAGAAGAGTTTAAGTCAAATTACGCTATAAAAACAGATTCTCTATTGGAAATCATTTGTATTTAAAACATTTTCTTTGTCTTAGACGAGGCTAATGTTGTTCCAAACCTGTATGACTTTCTTTCTACTGCTGTACACAAAAGAGTATATTTTAAAGAATGTTGGTAACCAAATAGTTTTTACTTTGCACGGTCAAAAAACACAAGACATTTTTCAAAATTGTGTTCCACAGAGGAAAGAAAGCCATACCGGTTTGGAATTACATGTGGGTGAGTAAATGATACAGTGAGAATTTTTATTTTTGGGTGAGCTATCTCTTTAAGTCACATTTTTTTTTCCATTTCAGTTTAGTTTTATCAATTACTTATTATTTAATCAAGTTGACTTGATTAAATAATAAGTTCACACATTGTATTCTTCCTGCCATATTTTTAATTGTTTGTCTTCGTGTATGCAGCAGAGTCAGGTGTCATCACCAGATTTATTTATTTATTTATTTATTTTGCTTCTCACACCATGAGCACCACTTTAAAGGGTTAGTTAAAAAAAAATGAAAATTCTGTCATTAATTACTCACCCTTGTGTCGTTCCAAACCCATAAGACCGTTCATCTTCCGAACACAAATTAAGATATTTTTAAATAACGACTTCATTCAACAATATCTAGTGATTAGCAATTTCAAAACACTGCTTCATGAAGCTTTTGTTTCATCTTTTGTTTCAAATCAGTGGTTCGGAGCACGTATCAAAGTCGCATGAACCATTGAAATTTTGAAACACTTATGATGTAATGAAGCCTTGTTTACTGAAATCACGTGACTTTGGCAATTTGATACACGCTCCGAACCACTGATTCAAAACAAAAGATTTGTAAAGCTTCAAAGCTTTATGAAGCAGTGTTTTGAAATCACCCATCGCTAGTTATTGTTGAATAAAGTCTTTTTTTTTTTTTTTTTTTTTTTTTTTTTAAGTATCCTCGTCGCTTCATAATATTAAGGTTGAACCACTGTAGTCACATTAACTGTTTTAAATACATCTTTAGTAGCTTTCTGGGCATTGAAAGTGTTAATTGTCTTGCTGTCAATGCAGGGCTCACTGAGCCATCGGATTTTATCAGAAATATCTTAATTTGTGTTCTGAAGATGAACGAAGGTCTTACGGGTATAGAACGACATGAGGGTGAGTAATTAATGACAGAATTTTCATTTTTGGTTGAACTAACCCTTTAAGATGGTGTGTCAAGTTAATTGTAGTTCAACTTACAAAACACCTGCATTCTGCACCAGCTATCCAGTGTTATTTTTTATAATAGTATTAAATGAAGATTAAAGGGATAGTTCAGCCAAAAATTAAAACTCTGTCATCACTTTCTCACCCTCACGTCATTCCTATCCTATATGTCCTTCTTTCTTCTGTGAAACACAAAATAAGAAAATGTTTTTTGTGTTCATACAATAGAAAGATGCACTGATACAGACTAAAACAGCAGAAACATTCTTCTAAATATCTTGTGTTGCACAGGAGACTAATATACCCACCAAGAAAGTAACAAGATATGTCCATTAACAGGCAGGAATAATTAATTTCAAGGTATCATTTCAAGGTATTTACAAAGATGTGTTGTATTCAGAATAGTCAAAGTCAATTTCTTTCTCAGTTTTCTCAGTTTCACACCAATGATGAATTGTATTTGATTAAAACTGCTGAATGTACTCATTAATGCATTGAGTTACAGCTCAAATCACACTTAAGGGACTGAGAATGTTTACTTGAGACTAGGAAATTGAGAAATTACAGTAATTACGTTTATGGTGTGTTTGTTTATGAAAAAGCATCCTGGGAAGTTCCTGTGTGTTTTTTGGTGTGTATATACACATTCTGGGAAAAGCACTTTCAGCAAAATTAGTGCTTTTCCCAGAACATATATACACACTCATCATAAACACAAAAAAATTTTTTTTTTTTTAAAAAACATGTGACAATGTATGCACCTTATGGACATACAATGTGAAAATGTCATATTATAGGTGAAGTGTATAGTTTCAGTTCCACAAGAGGCACTTATTGCAATTGCAAAGACAAGCATTGTTTTCAAAATGGTTTCCAAAGCTTCCTTCTACTCAATAAATCCATATGACTTTCTTGAAACACTAATGGCTGGCTTCATATACAAGGTTTAAGCCTAGTCCCAGACTAAAAGTCCCCTAATGCACCTGATCTACAGAGGACAGTCAAAGGCTGCATCTGAAATTGCATACTTCTCTACTACATAGTAGGTGAAACACAGTATGTATGTTCCCAGATAACCTACTATTTCTGGAGAGATTCTGAAGTGTGCATCTGATGGACACTTTATTATCCCAAGAGGCAGTGTTGCCAACTGCTTTCAACTGAAAATAGCTAAAACTGGTAGCTAAATGTCTAAACTTTTGAAAAAAGTCTCAAAAAGGGCGGGGAAGTCACTAAATCTAGTGACAAAACCCCTAAATTGGCAACACTGCCAAGAGGCCACAGGAGAGGAGTGGCAGTGAAGTGACACAACTGACGCTGATAGGTCTCATGACAATGACAACATGGCGGATGTAGTACACGCATTCATAAAAAGAACATACTTTTTTAATGGTGGCAAAGTAATTACTTGGTCAAAAGAAGTACCTACTCAGAGAGTAGCGATTTTGGGTGCAGCCTACAGCGATTGTTATCTTCTTCTTCAGGAAGATGTTAAAAAGCAACGTACCAACTGTTGCCATCTAGTGGAGCCAAAAATTAGTGCAGTCAAATTCAGGCATATGTGCAGATGACATGCACTGAACACCTTAAAAACAAATTGGCCTGCAAGCACACAGTCCACACAGTTCAACTAAAAACTGAAGCATATTTTTGGCTTTAGAACATCTAAACTGTTATTTTTCATAAGAGTTAATAGAACAATAAAAAGTTCACATGACTTTACAGTCTTCTGAAGCCATGTGACATATTTGTGTGAGGAACACACTGAAAGTTCAGTCATTATTCCATTAACATCCTGCCTGAAAAATCTAGCTTGACAGCTATGGTCACCATTCACTTTCACTGTATAGAGCAGCTTGGACATTCTGCTATAAATAACCTTTAAAGACGCACAGAACAAAGAAAGTCATACAGATTTCAAAAAAAATTATCACCATTTTCATTTTTGGGTGAACTATCCCTTTACGGCACCTACATTTTACATTTAAAAAGTGTATTGCTAATTGAGAGAAAAAAGGTAGATAAACTAGCTTTAAAGTAGCATGAACAATATGAGTTGATGTTAGAATGTCTAGAAATCCTATGGCTGAGTAAGTCTTGAGGTTTAATTTCATGCTCTGCTGCAGCTCTTTCGTTCGGCCTTGAAAGATGTGGAAATGCAGCATTACCCTTATTTAAGTAAGTCAGGGGAAATGTCAAAGAATAAGGGAGAGAAGAACAGGACAGATGGTAGTGACGTGCTGAGTCAGGAAATGAGTGCACAGACCTGATTTCTTCACTCACGCATTACAAGAAGCCACTGCAATCAGTGACAGCAGTGGCAGACACAGGAAATGTACAGTAGGGTGGATGACTGATGTCTGCTGAAATGGCGTTCCTCATTCAATTTGTATTTAAGGTATATTTTCACCCTTTTCGACATTTTAATGGACCGTGATAATACAGAAAAGAAAGGGAAGAAAAAAAAAAAAAGGTTCTAGAAAACGATAAGCAGGACTAGAACCCACTTCACCCACATGAGCAGCCTAGCCTAATTTCGCCATAAAAAAGGTAAATGTAATCAAATATTTAGACTGGTTTTGACATGGAAATTAATCTATACTGGTAAAAATGTTATTGTTATTGTAATGTTATTTTTTTAATATTTCTGTAAAATATAATATTGATCACATTTGCAATAGTACACTGAAATTCTAATTCAGTGCAAACGTTCAGTTTTGTTGTACAGTATAAATTCAATAATAGTAATATACCTTAAGCTTGTAACAATTAATGTGATTCCTCAAATCTATTGATTAATGTGAGATATTTCATTCTGATGCATGAATATGTTTATGACAGAGCTTGAACAGTCATCAGGTGACTAAACCAACACCTCTCACCTGTCCAGTTTCTAGAACACACCCACCAGCACACACATACACACACTATGATTCAATGAAATGAAAACAGAGTTTTCCATTAATGACAGTTTGCATATCAGACCACTTAGTATACATTTTGATAATAAGCTAAATTACAATGCTGATGCAAAATGAGAATATATTTTAATTCTGCTTTAACCCATCGCTTAGTGGATTTGAATGGCTGAAAGAAAGTACATTATTGTACAGTTGTATATCCACTTCAGACCTATTTTTTTACCACTGAGAAAAAAAAAAAATATATCCACTTGGTATTTGCTCTTCTCCAATGTATAAATGAGATTTGTGTCTACTCGTTTTTTATTTTGATTTTTTTTTCATGTCCACTACAATGGACATCAGGACTGAAGGAACATAAAATTCATAATATATAAATATTAACCATATAGTCCTAATGAACTAGAGTTTAAACAGTATGTGAACTAGCATTGAAGATTTTGAAAAGAATACATTCTGTAACTAGGGGTGGGCGATATACTGGTAGACACGAATAACTGGTAGAAATGAGTTAACTGGTAGAGATTTTGGACTATTGTCTCTATCGCGGCTACGCTCACATGATGTTGCTGTGCTGCATGGTAAGGAAAACTTGTTGTTTACATGTGTTTTTAAGCATTGCGGTTTAAAAACAAGTAATTTTAAACCGTGAAAGCACAATAAGCAGTGAAAGAGAGCTCAATTCGCTATATGCACACGCAGTTTGAGAGACTGTTATTGAGCGACATGCACATATAAAGCCACTGCTCAGCACGTGTGAGTACTGAACTGAGTTCTTTTTGTCACGCAGTTGGGCTTGAACAGTTAAAAACACATAATTGCATGTGAAAATGTCAGTCTTTGGAAGTATCCTAGTAAAACACAATAATTTATGTCTTAAGTGAACTTAAACGGTTGAGAAAGAACAAGTGTAACAGTATATTGGATCCGTGCATTCGCTCCTAAAGTGATGGCGCAGCCTAATATACCTGCTGTTGACTGTGTCATTTATGTTAATCAAACAACAAAAGAGAGAAAATCTTTCACTGCTCCTGACTGATTTTTTAAAACTTTTTGTAATAGTGTAGACTATGCAGTCTTTTTTATACATTTGATTAATTTATACAAAATTATGTCATATTTCTAATTTCTAGTGCTTGAAGTTTTATGGGTCCATTTCATTTGTCTTCGTTTTATTGTAGTTTGTTGTCCTATTGCTTGTAGCTTGTAATCTTTGTTCTAATTTTATCACTGATTGTTTGCTTGTCTTCTGTAAGCTTACAAGTTTGTTTGTTTTTTACTTAGGCTAGTAATACTTTTTTGTGATATAAAAGTTGTTGACAAGAATTACAAGATTTCGATAGTATCAAAAGTGTTGATATCATAAAAACTTATTTAAAACAAAAATAACTATATCATGATATATATAGTTACCATTAAATAAAATTACTCATATCGTGATATAAGATTTAGGCCATATCGCCCACCCCTAACTGTAACAATGAGCAATGCAATAACAATGTAGAAAAGAGGTATGATTGGATGAAGTCTCAAAAAAATAGTTTTATTCTTTTTGTTGGTTGCAGTCGGTGAATATGAGTATATGTGTACTGTATATGTCTGTGTGTGCTTGTGGGTTTGTTTGTGTGTACTTGCTGGTTTTGATAAATATATGATTATGTGAGGGAGAGTAGATGATTATAATATTTTTTTTTTTTTTTTTTTAAAGTGAACAAAAATTTATAACAGTCTTCAGAAGATAAACATTGGAATGCTTTATTAATATGGACAAATGTTCTTAATGGGGCATCATTTCAACATAACCACCAATTTTATTATATTTTTTATTTTTTCAGTTTTAAATGGCATTCCAAACAATCAGAAGGAGATTAAACTTTGGTAATTAGTTGATTTTAATGAAACAGCTGTAAGATGTGACTAGTACTGGCTAAAGCTTTAACAATCTGTTCCTTGTCACATCCAAATTACCAACCATCACATTGGCTGGCACGGCGTTTTAATTTTCACGTTCAGCATGACAGCACAACAACCAGAGCATGTGTCCTATAGATAAGACACTGCATACTGAAACGAAGGACAGATGATATCGCTTTTCCCTAATTGAACCTCAATTATTTAGGCAAAAGAACATCAACAATGATACAGCATGTGGCACAATGGTGACAAAACCATTCCTCCTAAATACTGCTGACGTAGAACTTACAGGGGCACGTCACCGTGAAATGCTCCTCTCACTTTCAATTTCAACTAGACTTTATTACACAGAGAACATAAATGTGACAAACAATGGTTAATTGGTTTTTCATATAATCCCTAACTGAACTAAATGTACTGTAAAACACACACTGCTAAAATGATGGTGACACCACACAATTGGGTTGTAATTGATGGGTTTGGCTACTTCAGAAAGGTACACTGTCAATCATGATACCTGGAAACAAGTTCTATTCCTGAAAAACATGTTTCAGGGTTTCCACAAAATTTTAAGCAGCACAAGTGTTTTTAACATTGATAATAGTAGAATGATTGCTGAAGGATCATGTGACACTGGAGACTGGAGTAATGGCTGCTGAAAATTCAGAAAAAAGGAAGAAAAAGCTCTTCTCGGGTGCTCAAGAAAGTAATGAATCTGTCAGTCAACAATGAACAGCTGTGTAATTTATAACTCTCTCTCTCTCTCTCTCTCTCTCTCTCTCACACACACACACACACACTACTGCAATAAGGCTTAATCTCAGCTCAGAGACATTTGATATTACAGGTTAATCTCTTGATCTGTCTCCTTTTAAAGCAAAGACCAGTGTCCAGTACACAACCACTGGCATAGCAGTCACTTTTCAAAACAATAAAAAGCTCAGTCATCAAAATCATTTTGATTTCCAATGGTATGGATACATTCAAACTTCAAAACTACAGAACATCAGAAACAATTTCAGTGGAAAATAAAAATAGTTTCTGTTCAAAATAAGAGATAAGGTAACTTGTTTGTTTTTTTCAGAGACATAGAAACCAAAAGCTCTGCGTCTACTTTGTACTTTGCCTTTTATCAGCTGAAAAGCCCATTCATGCCATTATCAAGCTTAACACCATGTGCAGAGCAACGTTTCAATTTTTACTAAGAACATGTGAGATACTCACTGAAAAGTAGCAGCATTTTCCTTATTATAATTAATGATAAATTAATGACAAATCCATGACCCAACCAATGATTAGCTATTTTTCACAGATTTTGATCTCACGTGAGCATACCATTCCAACTGTTTAACATAAGGTTGTGTCAATTATAATTTGCTCTGCATGCTGTCAGCACTGTCAGCACATTAACACACACAAAACACACATGTGTCCTTGGATAAGATGGTGTTTGCATGCAAAACCAGCTGGCAGCATTTTACAGTATGAGCATGTTTTCAGCTCTAAATGAGAAAACATGCTTTTGGAAGACTGTGGAAGGTGTCCAGATGGAGAATTTAAAGGCCAAGGAAATTAGATCTTCTGCTAAAGAACACAGATGAACATCCTGCTGACTAAATGCACCTCTGTACTACAGAGAGAATGAGAGAGAAAAGAGCACAGAGAAGATTTTTCGGATGCACTTCATTTTAAGGTGTCCTTGTTACAGTGTAATTAAACATTTACTTACTGAGTAATATCAGTTAACAACATGTACTTACTATAGGGTAGGGTTAGGAATAGGGTTTGGTTTAGGGTTAGTCACTTATAATTTAAGCATAATTTACTGTTATTACTACAGTAAGTACATGTAACAAGGACACTAAAATAAAGTGTTGTTGATTTTTCTTTTTTCCAGAACATGCATCTTGACTATATCAGTCTGTCTGACTTATTGAAACACTTTGTGACAGTGTCTTAAAGGGGTGGTTCAGCCAAAAACAAAAATTGTCATCATTTACTCTCCCAACACATCCCAAGTTCTCCTGTTGTGTTCCACAGAAGAAAATCATGTCACGAGGGTGAGTATAAGACAGAAATTCCATTTTTGCGTGAACTATCCCTTTAAATTTTGTATGCGGGAAAAGTCATGACTCATATTTTGTGTCATGTTTAATCAATGAGCCAACAGTACATTTTTCAGGCAAACCAATCAATAATTCAAATGAAAACACTCACGTAAATGAACAAGAATGGACGGCATCATACATTGCTGGACATTATGGCTTGGATGTCTTCTGACGTTACTGTGACAGTCGTATGAAAGGCTCTGAATAAACATTAACTAATAAATTTCACTACATGAGCGAAAAAAAAGAAAAAAAAAATCCTCATCTGCTGAGGATAAGATGCAGTTTAATGTGAGAGCCAGAAGGTGGAGCCAGATCTATTCACAGATTCCTTTCTCTTCTAGTCCTGAAACTCCCCATGATGAAACTAGAGCTGCATTAAAGAGGAAGACGGACGTAGATGGTACACGACACAGTAAAGTTATACATGCTCCTAGGATGTGATACGGCATCATGAATATTTCACAGCTGAGTAAATGGTAGTCCTTAACTCTCTTATTCTGACAGACTTTAATTGTGCATGACAGAAAGATTTGAATTTTGAAGACAACCTCCGAAGCAAGTTTCCTGAGGGGGAGCGGAGGAAACATAATATAACATATATAAAAACCCTTAAACCTGATTATATTCAGATTTGAAATATTTTCTTGATATTTTCAAGTTGAGCCACCACATCTAAGCAAATTACACCTAATTTACACAATTCATGTCAGTGAAAGAAAAGAAACAACAATGCTGACAGTAGAGTTAAAAATCCTGTGAAAAACACTTGACAAGCAAGGTTCATTCATGTGGTACTACTGGAATATTTTTTATTAGGGTATTTCTTGTATTTGTGACATTATGTCATTATTTTTTACATGATTGTAACTTGTGATAAAGTACACTGTAAGATGTCACAGGCTTTCATAGGAGGTGCTACTGAGTGGAAGGGACATAACTAGACAAAACTGTGCAGTGTTGGACAAGTCATCAGTGTTTTTGGTCCGTTTTCTCAGAAGAGAAGAGACTATTTTAATCATGTTTATCTGCTAAAAGTGAATTTTGCAGAATTCCCAGACTTTTTGGCCAGCTTAACTTATTTGCATTAAAATATTTACTTGAAGTATCCTAAGTAAAGATTTTAAAGGGTTTCTTGATTATGATTTAAATTTTTTAACTTTAGTTAATGTTGCTGTTTGAGAATAAACAACATCTGCAAAGTTACGAGGCCCAAAGTTCAATGCAAAGGGAGATTTACAGAAATCGACAACAGAAAAGAACTACAACAAACGGCTGGTAGGGACTACAAGCTTCTTCCTGGGTTGGTGACATCACAAACCCCAAAATTTACATAAACCCTGCCCCCAGGAAAACTCAACAAAGGGGGTGAGGCTAGGGCTGGGCGATATGGCAAAAAAATAAAATCTTGATTTTTTTTCAGAACAATTGACCGATTCACGATTTCGTTTTTTTTTTTTTTTTTTTTTTACTGTTTAACTAGTCAACTTAAAAACTTAACTACAATATGATTTAAGTAACATTCTCTTTATTAACAATCTGGTTAATAAAGAGAGTTCCATTCCAAGTGCACCACACATGAAGTGATCAACATGGTGTTGTAAAACAATTTGTTAAATATCTTTGTAGAAAATATGCCTGAAATATGAAGGAAAATGTTGTACAAACTTATCTTAAACACATCCTATATACTCAGAAATAACATAAAATAAGAAAATGCTAAGTATTTCTTAGCCAAAAAGTAATAGCAATAAATAACACCAGTAATAGGCTATTATTAACAGCAAATGCTTTGTAAAAACAGAAAACAACAGCAGCTTTCAGCCTGTCACCATCATGCAAACATGAAATATCAAACCGGTTTACAGGTTTTTGCATTCCATTGCGCTATTTGTCCTATTGTTTTTATGTTTGGCGGACATGTTTAGGTGTCGCACTTGTGTCTCGCGTCTTTTGCAGCGTCTCACCCATGAAACGGCATTCTAAAAACACGGCGGTCAAGTTAAAAAAAGTTCAACTCGCGTTTAATAACTTTGCCTTTTTTTCTCATTCCACTGCCTGCGTCTCAATTTTATAACGCAATAACGCATTTCATTTCTGAATGAACAGCCGCTTAAGACTATTGATGTGTTCTAGGTTCATAGGGCGTCACATGAGAGCTGTTAATCAGGCGCGCCGGCGCCATCAAGAGGTCGGATCATTTTCTTCTCCTAATACAGTTATCATTGCTGTATTGTCAACATGTCTAATTTTAACGCTTGCTAACATTTTTATTCAAAATCGCGATTTCTTGATTTAAAAAATAATAAAATCAAGGCAAAACATTAAATTCGAATTAATCGAAAAAAATCAGGAAAATCGCCCAGCCCTAGGTGAGGCTATGTTGGTCTGCTTTAGAGAAAAGGAAGAGTTGTAGTAGAGTGTTGTTGCCATGCCGTCATTTTACGCCAGACTTCTTGAAAAACGAGGGTCAATTTAACACTGGATTTGCACAAAAGATTTACATGACAGCACATGCTAGTCGATGAGTTGAATCAACTCCACAGCAGCTACATAAATTTATCCACTAACTGTTCAGAAACGTCCAGTTACATTCTAAAAGTTGTAACTTCTTCCTGAGTCTCTCCATCAGTGTCCGACTCTGGTTTGAACAATGTAAGGCTGAACACCGTTACTGACAATTGTCATTTTGGCTGCGTGAGATTCTCCAGCTTTGTTGTTGTTGAACAACCGAAGCATGAGCTGTTAAAGCTCCACCCTCTTTTGGAAAGCAGCCGGGAGCAGCAGCTCATTTGCATTTGAAGGGACACACAAAAATGGTGTGTTTTTGCTCACACCCAAATAGGGGCAAATTTGACAAGCTATAATAAATGATTATGATATAATAAATTAAATTTTACAGACACATTCTGGGGACACCAGAGATTTATATTACATCTTGTGAAAAGGGGCATAATGGGTCCCCTTTAAGTTAATATTTCTGTAATTTAACAACACATTTATGTTTATGGTTCTCTTATGTCAGTTAATGGTCACATGACATCCAGGTAAAAAAAAAAAAGACAGAAAATCTTTCAAGCGTATTATTTTGATTGCTTTTATTTTAAAATTATATATTTTAATATTATTTAATTAATTATTAGCTTTTCATCAGCTCATAAACCCCCTGCAGTTCCCCATTTTGAGAAACCCTGCACTGTAGCACACAGATTACCTCAGACACAACCCTTATGGGGACTTGAACTAAGAGGGATTAAAAACACTGTTTAATTAAATCCTTACAGCAGCAGTTTGACTTTTATAACAATCATGCTTCATAGCTTTTACTCAGGGCAGCTCTAATTACAGGATATCAGAGTAAAGCAGACTCGCAGTGTAATCTGAGACCTGTGTGTGGGACATCACTTTAGTGGTTTGTTAGACTATAGGCTGAAGGCAGGTATTAGGGAGTAAAGGACAAACATCAGATTAGACTTCCACTGTATAGAGAGCGTAGTTATCATTGTATTTTGTTTTGTTTTGACAAACATGCTAAAGGTGAAATGAGAATGTCTACATCTGCGGGGTGTAGTATTGTGGTTAAGATCTGGACTGGTAACCGGACACCTATTGGTGTGGATGCATGAAGTTTGTTTACTAACTGCTGTCATATGATAGCAAAGCTGTTGGTTTATATTTAGAGGCCAACCACCGAAGGTGCGTAGGCACCTATTGTAATCATTGGCGTTATTATTATTCTTCTTCGCTCTGGGAGTCTATGGCAGCCCATAGAACCGCTTGCAGGAAAGTTATGAAATTTGGCACACTGATAGAGGATAGTCTGAAATGTCAACATAGCAAATTTGGAGTCTCTAACTCAATCCCTCGAGTGCCACCAACTGTCCAAATTTGCACTTACGTTTGTGCTAATGACTTTTGAACTGTAATGCTAGAAACAAAATTCTCCTCTGATTCTTTGGCTCATGCCAATTCGATTGCACCCTATGACTTCATTTTGCGTCATGATAATTTGCTGCTTGAAGCTTTAATTATGTTTGTTGTTATGTTTGAGAACTGGCTAAAATTTCGTTTCAAACCCAAAATACTTTTGTTCATCTTCAAAAAGCAATTGAAGATATTTTTAATGAAACCTGTCCACACAACCAAAACTTTGATGCGTCAAATAGTTCATAAAGGTATAGTAAAAGTAATCCATATGAATCAAGTAGTTTAAGTCTTCTGAAGAAACACGATTAAATCTGTTTATATGATGAACAAATTTAGTTTAGGCTATTATTCACATGTTAAACATTGATCAACACACACATTAAGAGCACATCAAATATGGTAAACAGAAGCGCAAATGGATCACCGCGATTTTGCCAAGTAAGACATGTTCCTAGATCAAAATATTTTGTTGATCCTGGAACAACATTTGTGTCCGGGTTAGGGTCAGTCCTAAATTTAGTCAAATTTAGCCAATTTAGTCCTAACCCTATCCTTATACCCCTAAACCGTATGCCTTATCCCTAAAATCAGAGGGAAATGATAAGTGAATAACACAGATGTAAAAGCACCTAACCCTGGTTGTAAGCCAAAACTTGAAATAAACTGTAAACTTATCCCTCAAATCTGATTGGTAGATTGGAATGTTGTTCCAGGATCAACAAAGGTGTTGATCCAGGATCATGTTGTACTTGGTGAAATCACGTTCACCAGTGCAAATGTGCCAGCTGGATGCGCAAGAGCCAATAAGGTTTCCTCTCACACAAGTACAATACAGCTTCTTCATCCACTAATGAAACAGGCCGTATTCACAGAGCATTTTAACACTAAAACTAGCTCCTAAATCTGTGAAAAGTTAAGAGTAGTCAAGAAGACTGCTAAGACCAAATCACAAACAATCCTAAAATGGCTGTCGCTGGCAATCCACCTCAGCAATCCGCCCAAAGACACTGTACATTGAGGCAATAGGCGACAGAGCCTTGGGTGCTGAGACTTTTCTTCATAAAAATGCAATCAATATTTTGATTTATAGATTTTAATCAGTGATGACAACATAAAGATTCATTTATGTACAGGCAAAATACTTTGAATAATGGAGAATAAAAACATTGCGGTCAAGTTGAAAATAATATCTTATCGTCGGCGCTGATGACAGGCAGCTTGGGTGACCTGAGTTTGAATTCCGGTGTTGTGCCGAATTTTGACTCCCTGCCAAATTATTACCCCCCTTGTTGAAGTCACTACCTGATTGCCTAATCCTAACCCCTCCCCACACCTAATCCTAAAAATACTTATCCTAGGGGGGTAATAATTTGGGGGGTCAGAATTCGGCTCGTGGACCTTTCCCGATCCCATCCTCCCTTTCTCTCTCTTACTTTGCTTCCTGTCTACTTACTGTCCTATCATAATAAGGTGGCAAAAACACCAAAAATAAATCTTTAATAAATAAATAATGTCCGATTACCTGTGGCAGTTGTTTTCACGAGTTCAGACTTACAAATGATTGAATAGAGTAAAAGAGTAAAATAAGCATATTTGTTGTGCTGTCTGAAGGGAGGCTCCGGGCTCAGAATTTAGCCCAAACCCAGAGTACCCCGCCTTATCCCCGGCCAAAGAGTGAGGAATCAGGATGGTGGATGGATGCAGAAAACTCAAGGTAACCAGGTGAGTCAGCTGTGTATTTATGCCTCCTATCGAGCTGATTAGATAGACCATCCTCCCGAACTTTGTTTATTAAACATCATTTGTCACTTGAATTCTGCGATCTCTCGAGATGCACACATGTAAGAGGCTGACAATTAGCTGAACATAGACTATGGCTACTTGTTTATTAGAGACACTTAGCTTACACTTTAAAATCTTTTTTGAATATGGCAACATTTTTATTTTCAAATATTTATTTGAATATGGCAACATGATACCTTGTTCTACAATATTTCTATGATTAAATCACTGACAGAGACCCATCCTCTATCAGGTGATCACTGTGGGCATAGTTATGCATGCAAGCGTGTTGAGATCATCCATAGCAACGAGGTCAACCCTGGCCTTTTTCTTAGCTTATGACTTCTCTCTTTTCTTTAGTAAAAGTTTGTCTCAGCAGCTTTGAGAATAGGTTTTAAGAGAAAACTCATAACTAAGAACTTTTATTGCTATTTAGGAGAACTCTTAGTGGTGAGATAAATTGTTTTGTGAATGCGGCCCCAGGTGAAGTATGAATGAGCAAGTCATTACATCATTCATTCAAGAGATTTGTTCAAAAACCTGATTCATCCAGTAATGAAACAAGTGAAGTCTATATGAGTGAGCTTGTCAGAACCTCTAGTAAATGGCATGTTACTTTTTTTTAATCGTCTATTCAGAATCGTGGGAGAATCGTGATCTCCGTTTAAAACAAACAAACAAACAAAAAATAGTGATTCTTAATATCCAGAATCGTGCTCTAATATCATGGTAAGCATGGTTACATTCAATAATGGCAATATGTAATCTAGCATCAACACAAAAAAATATATAATGGTTTTTAAATGATCATAAAGACACCAAAACATCAATATGAGCACAGAGTTGACCCACTTGTGAACTTAAAACTCCCACAAGCTTTTGAAAATAACTCTTAAATCTAATCTTTAACATCAAACTTGTCCTCACTTTAAGTCTGAACCATGAAAACACATACAAGATGTATGTATGTGTAGTCAAGTTCATGCATAACATTTTTTGTGTTTTTTAAACTAAAATTACATATTAATGGATCATTCATCTCTAAGGTTAAACAAACAAATAACATGTGCCTGAACACCACCTAACAAAGCCTGGGTGTGCTGTAGCTTGTGTTACACAAACAAACAGTGCAATATGGAACCCAGTGGAGCGACGCATCCATCCACACAGCTGCTAATTGATGTCCAGTCTGCCTGAGGAGTTATTGTGAATCGCATTTGCCTCTATGCAAACATCCATGTGTGAGACTCAGCTCTGTGCAAATGAGATTACACACAGTTGTGAACAGGCCTGCTCGCAGCCAGCATTTAATTATACTTAGTCTTATCAAAGGTAGTATACAAACTGTCTATCTAATCCATCATTGCCTTACTTTTTAATCTTTATATTTTTATGGACGCAAATCCCCTGTGTGAGACATTCTTTAGGTCCTGTGAAGGATTGCACAGCGCAATTGAGGAAGTTAAAGGAGGATTGCTTCTTTATAGGGAGAAGCGAAGAAATTAACACCTCTACAAACTTAACCCTAAACACTGCATCACTGCAACACTATTACTACCAGTGTTGGGGAAAGTTAAGTTTACAAGTAATGCATTACAATATTGCGTTACGCTCTAAAAAAGTAACTAATTGCATTACTTAATTTTTATGGAAGGTAATGCATTACGTTACTTTTGCGTTACTATTTCTCATCTGGGCTGGGCTTGCTTGTTTTTTAATTAAAAAAAAAAAAAAATCTATTTTTGGCAAATGTAAAAGCCCTTTCACACCATAAGTGAAATGAAGGAAATGCAAGTTTGTGCCAGTACAGTAGTGTGCACAGCTCAGACAAGAACGTTCAGCAATCTTCAACAAAAAATAAAACACAAATGTGATGTTTATCCTTAGTCATTTTTGCTTATTAGTATGGTTGAATTGGATCATTGAAGGTCAGCAGCAAAGACAATGGTTAAAGTAAGATTAATACATAAAGTATATTTGTTATTTAACATTTTATTAGTGCAGATTTGTGTAATATTCTGAGTTTGCATTTCACTGTTTTTATTCATTATAAGGAATAGGTCTACTGAATCTGTTTTTGTGCAAGTGAGATGAGTAAATGCATGCTCACATTTAGTCTAGAACTACAATATCCATCATGTTCACACAGCGCACACAACCCCTATGCACTTACTCACAATTTCTCTCAATATGGGAACAGGAGAACTCAAATATTTTTTTGTAAATTTAAAAATAATGCATTACTTTACTAGTTACTTGGGAAACGTAATCTGATTATGTAACTCGCGTTACTTGTAATTGGAGTTGTCAAAAGTACTGACTTTGGTACGTAGTCTGTACTGAAATTTTAAAAATGTAACGCTTTGAGCGCTGTTGAGCGGATTCGTAAACACCTCTGTTTGGCCATCGTGTTCACGGCTCATCTGATATGTCTATGATTGGCTTCAATGATCAACGCTGTAAAAACGTTGTAAATAATCATCAATGAAGCTCTTCACCGAGCGCTTACACAGATACACACCGGAGTGTTTGAAAGCAGGAGTCTATCATGGACCATTCAGCTGATAGACGCCTGCTTTCAAATGCTCCCGCTCCCGCTTTCAAAATGCTTTTAAATTCAAAACACTTCCGTGTGCTTTCAAACGCTGCCGTGCGTTGATCATTGTAGACATATCCAATGAGTGCATGAACACAATGGCCAATCAGAGGTGTTTACGACTCCCCTCAACAGCACTCAAAGTGTCACATTTTTTAAAATTTCAGTACTGAAGTCGGTACTTTTGACAACTCTACTTGTAATGTGTTACCCCCAACATGGATTACTACCACTTATCAGCATGCGGCCAATATTAATAAAACTACAGATTAAATTCATGTTGCCACAGCTGCCATTTCCTCAGAGTCCTGCTCACAATCAACCATATTTAATTTGACAAGAATGAAGCAAGGCTGCAAGGGTTGAAAGTACAAAAGTTTGTTTAGCAGATTGTAGGTTACAAAGGGAATAAAACCTCTTCCTGTCACGCTGTGGTTGTAATGAGTGCACAACTATGAATTCATTATAATCCAAAAGGCAAACACAGGAGAACAAAGAACTTGAGAGAACTCACGGCTTATTTACAAACTGGGTAATCAAGGAAAAAACAAAACAGGTGTGAGGAACTAATTAACAACCATAGAAACAAACTAAAGGTGGGAAAATAAGAACAAAGGAAACAGGAACTACTAGAATTAAACCAAAACAGAACATACACCTGACAGCATCTCCACCCAGCATCTTGTCTTAAAAGGGTGATTCTTTAACTCCCATTGCTCCAGTAAGAAACCCATCTGAGATAACAATGAAATTATTTATTTATAACAATGAAATTATAACAAATGAATTTAGGTATCACAACATTAAAATCTCCAGTAAGAACAAATTAACATTTATTTGACTAATATGGTATCAACTTATTGTGCATGGCATTCCAAAATGCTCTGGGGCCTCATTTATAAAAAGTTGTGCAGAAACCGTCCTAAATTTGATCTTACGATCATTTCTCAGATGTGCGTACGTGTGATTCATAGAATGAATGTACACACAGAAAACGAGCCTACGCCTCTCTTTCAAATGTGAAATGTATAAATCACAAATGATCTTGAAATTCCATGCAGCTGAATGGTTTCAGTTCTCCGCATTGTAAACGACACCTAATTAGTGTCACTTACATATAAAAGATCACTAATCATCATCCAAATCCTATAATTTAGAATGGCGAGCTGCAAGAATAGCTTAGATTTCCAAAAACCTGCAATAATCTGACAAGGAAAGGTACGTACGTCTGCTCAGACCCTGACGTGGCGCTAAGCACTTTTCCACGTCAAAGACCATTTTTATGTGAGCGTTGGCATGGATTTAAGCGTACACACGCTCAAAGTGTCTAGTTATCTTAAAATATATATTTCCTTTTATTGAATGTTAATGAAGCAATTCAATTTGTGAGGGGGGAAAAATTCAGGGATCAAAGAAGATTTTTGATTTTGTTAAAGGTACACTCTGTAAAAAAGGTTCCAAAAGGGGGGTTTTGCAATTATGCCATAGAAGAACCATTTTGGGTTCCCAAAAGAACCTTTCAGAGAACAGTTCTTTAAAGAACCATTAAGTTCTTACCAGTGTGAAGTACCTTTTTCCACTACAAAGAACCTTTTCCTCAATGGAAGGATTCCATTGTTGTTAAACCGTAAATGCTAAAAACAAAAACACTTATTTTTAATATTCTTCACATGTACATGTGCAACAGCTGCCTCATTAAAAACACAAAACAAATTGCAAGTAATTAAAGCATTATTTCCAAATGTTTCCTTCACTGCAACATTTTCATATGATTTCTTCTCATACAAACAAATTATTTAAAAAAAAAAAATCTTTGTGTTCCAAAGATGAACGAAAGTCTTACGGGATTGGAACGGCATGAGGGTGAATAATTAATGACAGAATTTTCATTTTTGGGTGAACTAACCCTTTAAATTACATCTGAGGTAATGAATTGCCCCATTTGTCCACTCATCATTCACTTACCAGCAACTTTTTTCAAAATCAAAATCTAAATGTCCTTGTTTTCTCCAGAGAACCCTGCCAGTGTCATGAATTACTGAAGTTCACAGCTTCTACAAAGCAGACACACACACACACACAAAACGGCTTAAGCACTTACACACTCCATACTGGATCAGCACGTCCTGCTACAGCACAGCACACCACAGTTGTTCTGATGACAAAAGTAGAAATCCAAAAAACATTTCATCCAGTGGGTCTTCATAATGCACACTGAACCCAACTACAGACAACGCTGCCCTTTATAGCATACGGACTCATGCAAATTCATTAGTCTTTTTAAGACACATACAAATGTATTCACATGAGAAGCAGATATGTGTTTTCATACAGCTTCATTTGCAAGTGCATTTAGATAATCTTTTCTTGAGAACTGCCATTGAACTGCAAATGATTTGCTGAATTACCATGTTAAAACGTTTAATAAAGAGACGCCTTTCTCTTGTAAATATACACAGTCCACCTGTTCCTTTCTAAACACGTTGCCCGTACTACACAAAACAGAAATCAAACTAGTGGTGTGTAGGGTTAAATTACAGTTTTCTTCAATGTAAAATAACCCCACGAAGGCCTTTCATCCTGTAATTTGTTAGCCACTGTTTGATAAAAATGAAAGCAAGGAAGAAAAAATGGTTTTATAGAGCGGGCACTTCATGTGCTTTCAACAGGCCGACAGAAGAAGAGCCCAGAGAAGTCTAATAAGCATATACATTACCCAGACAACAGGACACACATATTGCATTAGTGTCGGCCCACACACTGTTTGTTTTGAGCAAAGAGTGGAAATTACCATATAATTTATTATTAAATAATTATAGTAGTGCTGTTAATCGATTAAAAAAATTAACTAGATTAATCACTTTTTTTGTGATTAATCGCAATTAAAAACACTTACGTTTTTATACGTTTTTAATATATTTTATAATGACAATGATAATTTATTTATATAGCACAATTAATTTCAACTTCTGTCGACCAACGTGCTTTCCAATAAGTCATTAAAAACAGGAAAACACACAACAAACAGACAGTAAAGTTATAAAATCATACAACTATCCCATCAAACATACGTTTTAGAAAATAAAAATGTCTTTAGCCTGGACTTAAAAATATTAACAGAAGAAGCTCGTCTAATGGAGAGTGGCAAGGCATTCCAAAGCCTGGGGGCAGCAATACAAAAAGCATGATCTCCCCTGCACTTAAGCCTCGACTTAGGGGTAGACAACAGATCCTGGTTGGAAGACCGAAGGGATCTAATGGGTTGATACTCAGTCAATAACTCACTCACATAGGTATGGGCCAAACCATTTCGAGATTTATAAACAAGGAGCAAGATTTTAAAATCCACTCTAAAACAAAAAGGCAACCAATGTAGTGAGCATAAAATAGGAGTAATATGCTCCCTCTTTTTAACCCCACTCAAGAGTTGAGCCGCAGCGTTTTGAACAAGCTGCAATCGGGATAAAGCTGTCTGGCTAACCCCAAAATAAAGTGAATTGCAGTAGTCCAGCCTAGATAAAATAAAAGCGTGAATTAATTTTTCAAAATCTTTAAAAGAAAGAAAAGGCTTTGCTTTAGAAAGCAAACACAGCTGAAAAAAGCAAGCTTTGACTACTGAATTTATTTGACGGTCAAACTTTAAGCCATCATCAAAAATGAAACCCAGGTTTTTTACCCATGATTTCAGACACGGAGACATCTCACCCAAGTCCAATTTCAGGGAATCTGAAAATTCAGATGGGCTAAAAACAATAATTTCAGTTTTCTTTTCATTAAAAATTAAAAAATTTAATGAAAGCCAAGCCTTCACATCCGCCAAACATGCCATAAGAGACTCAACACCCAGAGAATTTTGTTTAACAGGCAGATAAACCTGAGTGTTATCCGCATAACAGTGAAATAACAGCCCATGTTTTCTAAAAATCGAACCAAGAGGGAGCACATATAGAGGGAAAAAAGCAAAAGAGCCAAAATAGAACCCTGGGGAACCCCATAGGGCAAAAAAGGATTACTCGTGTAATGTTCACCCATCTTGAATGAAAAACTCCTGTTTGCAAAATACAATTTAAACCAATCTAGAGATACACCTCTTAAACCAATGCAATGTTCTAATCGATCAATAAGAATAGCATGGTCGACTGTATCGAAAGCGGCCATCAAATCTAAGAGCACAAGGACTGCAAAATCCCCCGAATCACGATATTAAAATATCATTTAGAACCTTCAAAAGCGCAGTCTCGGTGGAATGGCATTTAAACATTGAGTTTTCAGCTAAAAAAACTTGGTAACTGTGAAAACACTATTTTTTCCAGAATCTTGGAGATAAAAGGCAGATTAGAAATGGGCCTAAAATTTCTTAAAACTGACAAGTCCAGATTCTGTTTTGAGCAATGGGTAAACTACTGCATGCTTTAAACAGTCAGGCATAATGCCAGATTCTAAACTGCGATTAATTATGATCAAAATATACGGAGCAACATCAATAAAAATTTGCTTAAATAGAAAAGGAGGAATAATATCCAAAGACGAGCCTGAAGGTTTAAGCTGCTCAACTATTTCCAGCAAATCTGAAAGTGAAACTAGGTTAAACTGGCTAAAAAAGGTAGTAGAGATAGAGTGGTTTGACAGATTAAAAAGCGAGGGAGTTATCCCCAGCCGGAGATCCCTAATTTTACTATCAAAAAATAATAAAAATTCTTCACATGATGGAGAAGAAACCCCAGGAACAAGACAGGCCGACAGATTGAGAGTAGCATTAAGAATACCGAAAAGAGTCTTTGGACTAGAGCAGTTCTTATTAATAATAAGCTATCTGACAAATGTCAGCATTTTGCTTTTTTCACTGCTTTCTGATATTTAAAAAGAGTGTCCTTTAAAATCTCAAAAGAAACACGAAGCCTGTCCTTTTTCCACTTCCGTTCCGCTCTTCTACAACATCGTCTAAAGCCGGGTGCACACTGTGCGATTTATAATAGTCCTTTACGATTGTTGCTTGTCAGACTGTACGAACATGATCCTCATGTCACACTGTGGGATCTCAGCTGTCATTTATGTCAGACTGTACGACAGTCAAGACACGTTAAAAAACGGACACACGCATGAAAACTTGTCTAGAGTTTTACATCATCAACCCACACACGTTCGGCGACAGTGAGCTGCATTACACGCGGGACTGAAATGGTGGCGAACAAAGACATCTCTATCGTTAATTTTGATCACAGCTTGTCTTGAAAAATGAAGACAATTTGATGTTCGTCGTAGGAGAGGTCACACTGGAGGATTGTGTGCCAAATCGTCTGACACTGCCAGAATTTCGTCGGAGGTAAAATTTGATCGCAACGGTCATTAATCGGCTGTCTGTGAACATGTCAAACTAGCGATCAAAGATGACAGATTTTAAGCTAGGATTATAGGAATCTTTTAGGATTTGCACAATTTGTCTCAGACGACTAAATCGTGGCCAAAATCGCAGTGTGAACCAGCCTTAAGAGAACGAATAGAATCATCAATCCAAGGTTCAGACCAAGTTTTAGACTGAAGAGTCCTAAAAGGAGCCACAGCATTTAAAACGTTAGAACAGGTGGAATTAAACCTGGAGAGGAGTTCCTCGACACTAGCATCGCAGGAAAAATCCTGTGATACAGTATCAATATATTTTATAATGTAATAATTTCACAGTTAATCTCAAAATTAAAACAACATAAAGAAACAACATAAAGACAGTATATTTTAAATAATGGCATTATGAATGAAGGCCAGTATCACTGATACTAATACAGCTACTGATGTCTCGATGAAATTGATTTTTCCCCCAATTTTAAACATTACAGTGTAATTGAAAGCTATCCCTTTTCTTTACATTTATTAGGCTTCAAAAATATAACTTTTAATTTAAGTAAACTTAGAACAATCCTCACATAAACCGATAATAAATGTCATATTTACCTGTGCCTTTCCTACCTGTCTAACAGATAAGAAAAATACAGAAAGTTACCAAACAGTCTGCAGTGCAAAATTTATAGCCTAAATTAAATATAGAGTAATCACTATTAGAGCTACAAAAGTTCTTTAGTCAAGAGCAGTGAGTAATTTTCTCTGTTACCTTTGTTATATGATTATCTTTAATGACATTGGTTGCTGTCACTTTAAGATGCCACTGCTGCACATGACGCAGATCTCACACGCGTCCCACTTTCTCACAGCTCTATACTTTCGTTTAACTCATTCAAGGCTGCTCTAATGAGGATACTCGACAAAACTGACATTTTTGGCATTATTGTGCGTGTTATTTTGTGTTATACAAAATAAATAAAATTTTAATAAAATCATTTCATATTTATGAGAAGACAGACAACCATACAACCATACACCACTTGGATTTACTTGCATTGTAGAGGGTTGAAAAAAAAATCTAACTCAACATCCCAGAAATACAATAGGACTTGACTTGAAGGTGAATTGTTCACAAGAGAGATAAACTTGCTTTTGTGCCAGCATCTTGTTTGAGTATTATCTATAACCCCATCTCATCACAAACCTACATACTGTGAGATATCAAACCTACAAAGTCAATAGATCTAGAAAAACCCCTGAGTCATTCTGGCTTGTGTGTCCATCTCATTTGTGCAAGGCATGAGGATATTACACCGGCATTTCTCCTCCAGGCAGAGAAACACTAACGGTAAGCCAAGAGGCCTTTGAGCAAATGTATTTCTGATGTTATGTGGTTTACACATTTTAGATAATTTCCTATGAGCCCCTAACAGCAGGATGTTGACAGAAAAGATGGTATGGAATATTCACTATTCACATTAGTAAACAAGGGGCTCCAGTCACAGAAAAGCACAACCTATTGTGGTTTACCATTTTATTGTCAGGAAATGTGACTCACTTCTCGCTTAAAAAAAAAAAAAAAAAAAAAAAACTGACTTAGGAAGTGTTACTCAAGTGCAATTTACCTACACTATTCATTACAACTTATAAGGTTTAGGAAGTGTAAAAGCATAGTTTACTTTGACGTAGACATGAGAGTAATGGGAAAAAAAATACATTCTTAGATCACTGCAGCTCTCCTGAACAAAGAAAAAAAATGAGGGCACATAGTAGTGAAGGAAGGGTCTTTTTGGGTGGCCTGCTATGGCCATTAATAGAACAGCATGTGTGTCAAAACATCAGAGATAATGAGCTCAGAGGAACCGAATTAGGCCAACAACAAATGAAGATTGTGAAGCCCCCACGACTGAACTAAGTAGCCTATTTTCATCTGTACGAATGTTTACAAAACTAAGGCGGAAAATCTAAAGTGGCCTTGGAAGTCAAAAATATTTACTCGATATCACAGGCGAGTTTGCTGATCAGAATATCAGCAGGCGTAAATTAAATTAAATTAAAACATTGCAATAAACAATAAGATAATATAAAGTAACTTACATTTTAGTCATAATATTCCAGTTAGTTTGTGTAATTTTGCTCCGCAAAGCGCCTCCAAACAACACAGTGCCATTGGTGCTTGTTTCCTGAATCAATCATTGTTCGAACGAATCGTTTGAGTGAATGAATCAATGAATCACGCCTAAAACTGTCGCTTGTCGCCACCTACTGGCGTAACGTTGTAACCCGCATAAAATCCCCAGCAAACTTACTGTCTGGACGCAATACAAACATAAAAGTCCCACTTAGCCAACATAAGGTTAAAGTGCATGATTTAATTTAGGTTTTTATTGTGTTTTTATATAAATATATGTATTAAAGGGACAGCATTGATAATTAAATACCATGCAGGCCTGACACTTTGCTAAAACAAGTCAGCATATTAGCAAAAAGTATTATTGTGTGAGAGCCAGAAAGTACATTTACTGCCAGAAGCTTCTTCCACACGCAGCTGGTGACAGAAACCTCCATGGTGAGGTAATAAAAATGTGATGACACAACTCAGGAGCAGTACGCTCTTCATGACCTTATAATCTGTTCTGCTCAAAACATAAATCACATAGATCTAAATGCTGCAATCTCTCTAATTCATGGAAAATTAGCCCCGTATCTCTTACATTTTTAAACAGATCAACACAGAGGAAAAGGACCTCAGTATGGCAGTAAGGTATTATATAATTGCTATGGAGAGAAAGATATGGTAGAGGGTTTAATTATGGATCAGGCTAAATGGGTCACTGATTCTTTCTTTGCCTTCTCTGCATACAGTGTCACTGAACTTCTCAAACCCACGTACTGTATAGTATTTCATGCATAGATTTTGATCTTTCCATAAATATCTGAGTCTTCATATGAAAAACCTATTATGGCCTAAGTTAGAAAATATGGGTCTAGCTTTGTAACCAGGGGCGTCAGAGCCCCAGTGAAATATTACTCCTGGCGATGAAGATATACTGACCTGAAAATAGTTTTCCTTGATAATATTTCAGAAATCATGTTGTTTGTTTGCTATTGAACAATTTACTCACACACTGAATATTTGCAGTGGTTTCTCACACCGAAATAGTAATGCGTACTATATAAAAGGGAAAACAAAAAGAGCGCTGGATGAGATGGATATTTAGGCTATACATTTAGGCTTTATTTACCTACAGTCCATCATAGGAAACAAAACTTGCAAATCTAGAGATTTGCAAATCTCTCCTTTCGTTTACAAGCAATGACACAGTACTTTATTGCGTGTAGATTGAATCACTCTCTACTGCAGGAAAAGACCATTTATGTCTATATATACATTATAGTATCAAAATATGGAGACACTATTTTGATGGGGGTTTTGTGCCCTAGTACTGATGAAAACCTAGAAACGTTCCTGTTTATACCTGAAAGATGTCTATAGCAATGGTAACATACATATACATACACATCTCCCTGAGCTTGAAGAAGGTGGTCAGTCTGCAATATTGTTGACCAACTTTGATTCAAATGGATATCAATTATCTCACTAATAAATGGTGGGTGTCTCTATTATAGTAAGCCCCTGGAATAGTTACAGTCACAGTCATAAGTAAATATTAATGTTAGTCTTTCTGCAGCATTACATCAGATAACCTCAACAAAAATCTAAATATTCAACAACTGATCTTGCTTTCTGCTCATTTTCAATATGACTAATGAGGATTCATAAAATAATGAAATGAAGGGCCAATAATGTTCTTAGCAGGTTCATAAAAATGAACTGATATAGCCTAACAAACAGGATCTTACTTGCAACAAGGTCAATTTGAAAGTGAAACCTCCAAGGGAATTGCTCTGAAATGGAGTATTGCTTTCTCTTGCATTTTCATTGTCTGAAAAATACATGAATTAAACTAAATTGCATTGGGAGGGAAATAACATAAACCTGAATAAAATTAGCTTCATAAAGTCCTGTTTATGACATTGAACTCATACTTCCTGATTAAAATATTCAGTGTGTAACTGTTGATTTATGGTTTAATTTTTTTACTGTTTATTAATACTTGAACGAGGGGAATTATGCTTCCAAAGTAGCTGACCAGTGCGCTCTCGCTCTCTCTCTCTCTCTCTCTCTCTCTCTCTCTCTCTCTAAAAAAGTTTTCACTAAGATTAGTTTCAACTTGTTGTTGCTAGTTGCAACTGAGTTAGCAGATAATAAGTATTTATACGTTTGCTTTTTGTTGCATGTAACAGCTTCATTAAGGTAGATGTATCATTTCAGACTTCTGGGACATTTGTATCTAAAGAATGATAACCACATGTTAACTGCTACATGTTAACAACGTCACCAGTTAAGGGTTATTAAGACAATGAAAAACTTTGTGACTATGAAAAACTTTCTTATGTGACAGATTTCATGGCATAACTACATTTTATGAAACTCATGGTTGCATTAGTGCATTAATACAGTATGTTACAATGAGCGAGAACGCATGGTGTGAAATAATTTCTGCATGTATGACATACAGGGGCCCCCACAGTAACGTTTGGGACACTTGAGTCACACTTAAAAATGTGTGAATGTCATTGCAATAGAAAAATATCAACCAAGTGACATTTATTTTAAAGAAAGACAGCACAAACAGTAGCTTTTAAAAACAATTAACAAAAAAATACTATCCTTAAAAAAATACTATCACCCTATTTTGTCATGTTTTTTCATAAATAATTGGTCACCCTTTATGTCTGACTGTGGGTTTTGCAAATATTTAACCAGTTTAACTTATTAAAAAGAGCTTGCGACTGAAATAACTCCACTGGATCCTCAAGCTGTCAGTAAAACCTCATTCTGCACCCTGCCTCAAGCTTTAATGAAGTGTCACACGCAGTTTGGATCGTCTCTGCTTGTTTGTAATGCAATGCTAAATAAAGAACCGGTTCTTGGCAAAAGTAGCATTTTCTTTACTCAAGAAACACTATAGGCCTATATAAAGGCTAATGTTTTCTAATGTATAAAGGCTAAACATTTCTTTTGCCTTCGTCACAAACAATATGAGGTGAATCCGGCCCTGTTGAGAGGATATGACTTAATGCAGCCAGCACAAATCACATTGACAACAGTTAAAAGTAATGAAGTTAGTTTTGAGTAAAGTTCTAGCATTGTTTGTTTGCAGATGCCATTGGTTTGTTATATTATGTTATCTAAGGCAGATACACTGAAGTGAGGCTTAAGTATTCAAATAGCCTACTATTTGGGGCCACTGAATGTGACGTGAAAGATAGAGATTATGAATGAAGTTAGTGTGAACCTCTTTTTACACAAGAGAATACACAAGACGGGAATCAGCAGCACAACACAATGGCAGGTCAGTCAACATGTTTAATGTCAATTGCTGTCTAAATACCCCACATGGAAAATGTGTGATAAAACTAGCAAAACTGGAATGTGTGTGGAAAAATGTGTGATAAAACTAGCAAAACTGGAAGAAATGTAAAGATAAATAAATTTCTTATGATGCAAAAATCACACTCAGGTTACTTTCTGGTCACCTTGTATTTTAAAATCACTCTCACGAGTCACTCTTACCAGGTCACTGGCGTTTTTGGCCAGCTCATCCTCACTGGATGCTGCCGAATCCACCACCAGCTTCTCGAAGCACGTCGAGCCCAAGGACGAGCTCTTCTGCTGGGACATCGCCAGATGAGCCACCAACAGCTTCGGGCTCCCGTGCGCAGATACGGAAATCTCCGGTTTACTGACTGATGCTCCATCAGCTACGGCCAGCGGTGAGATCCCGAGCCCTTTGCCGGCGCTGGTGTCCGGCTGCTCGCACAGGGTACTATCGCCTACGAAAGACGGTGGAGTTGAGCAGCACAGATTGGGCTGCGAGGACGAGAAGACCCGGTCCAGAACCTGTTTTTTCTTTCTTTTAAACATCCATAACCCGCTTTCTTTTTTACTATCCCCGCTGCGTCGTTCGGACCCCAGTTTGGGGCTCAAAAACGGTTTGGTCTTC